>NC_064009.1:11225000-11270000 GCF_932276165.1 Plutella xylostella
ACAATGCCTGGTGGCCGATGATCTTGGTCAAGGCGAAACGTGAAGGCTGCCCTCCAAACATCTACAGGATGCTGGTGGGCTACTTCACTAACCGCCGAGTAGGCCTGTTCGCCGGTGACCGGGTAGAGTGGAAGGTTGCCACCATGGGATGCCCCCAAGGATCGGTGGTTGGACCCTCGCTATGGAACCTGCTGATGGACGACCTGCTGCGATTGCCACTTCCACAGGACACGGAGCTAACGGCCTACGCGGATGACGTGACGATTCTCATCGAGTCTCAGAGCAGATCTGGGATAGAGCGAGCCGCTGACGATATTCTCGTTAAGGCCGCCGACTGGGGTCAGCGAAATCGCCTCAACTTCTCTGCAGCAAAGTCGCAATCTATGACTGTGAAAGGGAAGTTCCAAAGACCACCAACTATCCGCATGGGCGGAGACTCGGTGAGGAGCGTGACGCAGGCTACGGTGCTGGGCGTGGTTCTCGACGCAGGCCTGTCTTTTGCACCGCATGCGTTGTCGATTGGTGAGCGCGCGGCAAAGTGCTTCGGCAAGATGTCGCGCGTGTCAGCCTCGTCCTGGGGCGTCCGCTACCGAGCCCTTAAGGCGATATACTTCGGCACATACGTGGCTACGGTAACGTATGCGGCTGCGTGCTGGTTCAGGCGGGTATCCTTCCACACTGTGCGTGCTGGCCTTCTCAGGACACAGCGCCCAGCGTTGATTCTCCTGACGAAGGCCTACAGGTCGTGTAGCTCCGCGGCGCTGCCAGTCCTGGCGGGGGTGTTGCCGGCGGATCTCGAGGTAAGTCGTGCTGGCCAATGCTTCGAAGCGAAGGAGGGGGCCGCCCCAACTGAGCTGAGGGCTGCGGTGAGGGCTGTCGGGTCAAGTGTCGTATCCCTTTGGCAGGAGCGATGGGATGCAGAGACGAAAGGAAGGGACCTATACCGTTTCTTTCCGGAGGTAGCGACAAGGTTGCAATCAACATGGGTGGAGCCAGACTACAAGGTCTCGCAAATTCTCACGGGCCATGGGTGTTTCCGAAAGAGACTGTATGACATGAAATTGAGTGAAAGAAGCGAGTGTGACTGCGGAATGGCTGACGAAGACCGAGACCACATTTTGTGGGAATGCGAGCTGTATGAAGAGGATAGGCAGGAGATGATGGAGGGCATATGCCGTGCAGAGCCCGGGCCGGTTTACTTCGGCGATCTCGTTTCCTCAGAGGCAAACTTCAAGAGGCTGCGTAAATTCGCCGCATCATGGCACGACAAAAGAAGCGCAGCCGAAAAGGCAGAACGCGTCGCAGAGGCCGGCACCAAGTCGCCGTAATTGTGACGTCCTTCCCTCAGGGGTGGCGATAGTAAATAGGGACATGGTAGAAAAATAACTTGTAGGAAGTCAAGAAGGAGCACCGCCGCCGGCTTGGCATGACAGCGGTGTTCCCTTCCGTGATTCGGCCCATATGACCTAGATGTCGGAGGGGCCATGGGAGGTTGGTGGGTTCTGTCCCTATATACCTAGGACCCGAGGTGTGCGGGGTTGCGCAGCCGGAATTACGAGTCCGGCTGTTTGGACCAGGGTACTACGGGCGTCCGGATCTCGAGCCCTCCACTAGCTTGCTAGTGGATCCGGACTTGGGTATGGATTCGTAGTGGCAGTTGGTTAGCTACAGGGGGGGACAACGTTCGTCTGCCCGGTATGCTTGTCACCGGGCGTCTCCCCCGTGCGCAGCTAGTGGCTCAAGTAGCGGTTTAGGACGAGGGCCGTTGATGCGAAAGAGTCACGGGGCACGTGAGTTTCCCTTATAGTTGGTCCTAGGACTGACATCTCCGGTGCTTGACTGGATATCAAGTAGTGCGTGAGGATAGCATGCGCCGGCCGACCCAGCTGAGTAGGCTCCATGGGTAGACATGTAGGTCTGCATGTCGGGAGGTGAGCGCGCATTACAGCTCCGGTACCAGAGTGGAGATCTGGCAAATGGCTTCTCCATTGTCCCTAGTGTGGATCCCAAACACGAGTGCTCCGGATGGAGTACGGGAAGTGAGCGTGCCATTAACAGCTCCGGCACCTGTCAGGACATCAGGGAGGGGTCTCACCACCCCGAGGCGACTCTCCTAGTGAGTACTGTGGCTATACGCTGCAGCGGCTAGATCCACTGCTCCATGGATCCCTGATGTCAGACTGCCGTCTGACTGAAGGTATAGTGCCTGTTGTTTATGACCAAGTCGTCGGGAATGACAGGCACTATAAAACAATACGTAGTTTTAGAAAACGGGTATCGTGTCCCTATATACTTGGTGTCGAGCCGCGACGCCGAACAGACGTGTGTCTCCGCGCTCCTCCAAGTAAATTCCCGCGTTTTGATTGGTCAAGGTACCTCTCGCTCGCTCTCGCGTGTGTGCCCATAGTAGTGCTCACGCCCCTTTTGGACGGCTGTCTGGACTCCGCCCCCATCGTGCTGGACATCGGACCCTCCTGCTCTCGCCTGCGACGTGCTCCGTCGCGGTGACTCCTCCCCGTGAGACAGCACGTAAGACCCGCCCACACCCGTGGGCCCCGCCCAACTTCCCGCCCGCCCTAGAAATCCACCCTAGGTCCGAAAAATCCGCCCAAAAATCCGCCCTACGTAGCACCCCGCCCTACGTAGCACGCTACGGCGTAGCACGCTACGGCGTAGTAGGTCTACGGCGTAGTAGCCTACGGCTTAGTAGCCTGCGGCGTAGCTCGTAGCATCGTGGAGGCCGTAGCTGCCGTACTGCGTAGCATATTGGGCGGAACTTTTTCCCTGGGGCCGATACGCGTAAACACGTGTTGGACTTTGCGATAAATGGACGCCAGTGTTTGACATTTCTTCCGAAATAGACGGTATTGTTGCGAAATAGACGCTTGTGTGTGCTTGTGCGAAAAGACGCTATCCATTTATCTTCTTTTGACTTTTTTGTGACTTTTTTGTGTAAATAGACGCTTGTGTGTGCTTGTGCGAATAGACGCTATTTACTTGTTTTTCTTTCTTTTGACTCTTTTTTTTGGTGACCTTTTTTTTTTTTGTGTACTGTGTGCGCGTGGACCATAGGGTGACATGGAGGAGCCGCCTCCTGCCCCACCATCCCCACCTACAGTAATGGCGGAGGACGAACACCTGGTGGAGAACCCCTTCACCAAACGTTCGTCAATTTTAAGAACCCCACCGAGCGGCATGTCGACAATCGTGTCGACACATCCCGAGAAGAGAGCCCTGGAGTCGCCCGAGGAGGTGGCTGCCAGGAATATGCGCAGACGGCCTGCTTCCTCGACTGCTCCTCCCATAGGCGGAATATTAACATCGACACCGGCTGCCAGCAAGGATCAACCTGAAGGCATGAACGGGAGGCCGAACTTCATGACGGCAAGCCGAGGAAGCCTGGTGGAGTTTGGAGCGACCTGCATAGACGGGATTATGAAGGCCGTCACAGGGTGCAGCAGCAAAATGAACAAGGCGGAAGTGGCTTCGATCGGGTCACACACAGCACAACTTGCGGGCCTCATCTCGGCGTTGGAGTCGCGCCTGGCCAACATGGAATTGGAAATGGCCGAAATAAAACTGGCGCATGCCATGGCACCTACGTCTGTACAAGCACCAGCCACCTCCGCGCCAGCATTTTCCTACTCGTCGGCGGTGAAAGCCAAACGAGGTGCCGACTCTAGAGACAGTGTGGCCATTGCCATTTACCCGGCGGCCTCAGCACCCCTGAAGACGGCGGAAGAAACAAAAATGGCACTAAAAAATGCCATCCCCGACCCCGGCAAGATCCAGGTGCAGGTTGATAAGGTCCGGAAGATCGGAAACGCCGGCGTCGTGGTTCAAGCGGCAAATAGAGCGGCTGCAGACAGGCTCAAGGAAGCAATCTCCTCCAGCCTAAAGGCTGTAGAACCGCAGAAGAAGAGGCCACTGATGGCCATTGTCGGCATCTCGGACGACCTAGCGTTCGAAACGGTCGTGGAGGGGATCAAAACCCAAAATCTCGCCGACCACGACGCCTGGCCTATGGATAGAATTAAGGCCAACATTAAGCTGGCCTTCAAAAAGTGGCGTTACCGCAAGACGGAGACGGTTTACGTCGTCGAGTGCAGCCCGGCACTAAGGGAGCTGTTGCTTTCCAAGGAACGGATCTACGTCGGCTGGCACGTGGCCACGGTGGAAGATTTCATCAAGGTCGTGTGCTGCACCAAGTGCCAAATGTATGGCCACGCTGTAAGGCACTGTAAAGCAGCAACAGACACCTGCGGCCGGTGCGGCAAGGACGGCCACACCAGGAGCGACTGCACAGGGGAAGAGGTCTGTGCCACGTGCCACAAATTTGGCCGCAAGGAGACAGCCTCCCACAAAACGGCCGCACCCAGCTGCCCCGCACGCCTATACGCCGAACAGAGGCAGGTGAGCATGACAAATTATGGCTAACAAACAACTGAAGATGGGGCAGCTTAACCTGCAAGGGATGGCGCAGGCTACCATGGAGCTACCGGCCATAGCCGAAGAATATGGCTTGGACCTGATACTGGTCCAGGAACAGTACAGGGGTGTTAACCTGGTCACAAGCAGCAGCACGAACGCGATGGCCGGCATATACCTGCACAACCGGAGACTAGCCATCACCGTGCTGCACCACCTCTGTACTGACCACGTAGTCTGCGCCCACATCAGCGGCAGGGAGGCTGACCTCTACACCGTCTCCGTTTACGGACAATACAGTCACGATATATCTATACACCTGCACCAACTAGAACGCATCGTGGACCAGCTGCGCGGGAGAAAGGTGATCATTGGGATGGACTCCAACGCCCACTCTCCACTCTGGTTCTGTCCGAAGAGGCAATATACGGGCCGTGGCCCAGACACACAATACCGGCGAAACCAGGTGGAAGGGTTCATCCTCTCCAGCAACTACATTCTGCACAATGCACCTGGCCAACCACCAACTTTCCGAGGGCCCAACGGCGAGTCAAACGTTGACTTGACGTTATCCACGCGCAGCCTACATGTTAGCCAATGGACAATCCATGAAGGAGCAAGCCTAGCGGACCACCAGTTGGCAACTTTTATTGTCCGCGATGCAGGATCAAGAACAGATTCGGGCGGGGTGGTGCCGGCAGAGCCTATCAAAGAGCCTATTAGGTTTCGGGACCGTGGTGTGGACTGGTCCGGTTTTGAATCGGCAATGCATGCGAGAGCGGGACGGCTGAACCTTAATAACGGTGCTGAAAGATTAAGTTGTGAATTTACGAGACTGATTAAGCGTACGGCGATGGAATGCTTGGGAGTGAGGAAGGCTGCAACCGTTAATAAGCGATATGAATGGTGGGATGAAAACTTGGAGAGGATGCGTAAAAACCAAGGAAAGGCACGTAAGGCTTGGCAGAGATGTAAGAGTAGGGATGGATGGGACCTGGATGAACGTAAGAGCAAATACCTAATCCTGCGATCGGCGTACCGGAGGGAGATGGCTGCGCGACAGCTGGCCTTTTTTAAGGCAATGGCCGATTCCGGCAACGAGGACCACTGGGGCTTGGCCTACAGGGAGGCCAGGGGCCGACGTAGACCGCCTCCCAACGTAATCTCCGGTATCAAACTTGCCGACTGTACCTCCGCGGGGGACACGCGCGCCGCTATGGCAGGGCTCCTGAGTGCCCTCTGCCCGGACGATGATCCAAGCAGAGACACCACATTCCACCGGCAGGTGCGCGCCATGGCGGTGTGTGTGCCATCAGGGGAGGATGCTCCACCCGTGACCCGTGAGACTCTTAATAGGATTATTGGGTCGCTCCAAAACACTGCTCCGGGAATCGACGGTATCGGGTCGGGGATTGTGAGACGAGTATGGAAGGTTGCCTGGAATGAAATGACAGTGATGTATAATAAGTGCGTGATGGAGGGAGTTTTCCCTCAAGTATGGAAGGATGTATGATGTATGCTGCTTCGGCAGCAGTCGTTAAGCCTAGTCAGAGGCCTTCGGGCGGCTTGAAAACATCTGACAGTCGGGTTGCCCACTTACCCGACAACTCTCTCAGCACAAGCTTGCTTGTGTTGGGGTCCACCAACCCGCACTTGGCCAGCGTGGTGGACTAGGCCTAAACCCTTCCTTCATTGGAAGGAGACCCGTGCCCCAGCAGTGGGGACGTAATGGGTCGTGATGATGATGGAAGGAAGGAAGGCTGATAATCCTGCCAAAGGGGGGCGACAAGCCGCCGGACGATCCAAAGGCATACCGCCCGATCACCCTCCTCTCGGTCCTCGGTAAGGTGCTGGAGAGAGTTCTCCTGGAGTGTGCGCCACAACTTCGTAGAAGCCTTTCAGACTGCCAGCACGGCTTCGTGCGGGGTCGGTCGACTGTCACCGCCCTGAATAGGATAATCGACAGGGTGCGGAGCTCCACGTTCAAGTACGTACAGCTGATCCTTCTGGACATCTCGGGAGCCTTTGACAATGCCTGGTGGCCGATGATCTTGGTCAAGGCGAAACGTGAAGGCTGCCCTCCAAACATCTACAGGATGCTGGTGGGCTACTTCACTAACCGCCGAGTAGGCCTGTTCGCCGGTGACCGGGTAGAGTGGAAGGTTGCCACCATGGGATGCCCCCAAGGATCGGTGGTTGGACCCTCGCTATGGAACCTGCTGATGGACGACCTGCTGCGATTGCCACTTCCACAGGACACGGAGCTAACGGCCTACGCGGATGACGTAACGATTCTCATCGAGTCTCAGAGCAGATCTGGGATAGAGCGAGCCGCTGACGATATTCTCGTTAACGCCGCCGATTGGGGTCAGCGAAATCGCCTCAACTTCTCTGCAGCAAAGTCGCAATCTATGACTGTGAAAGGGAAGTTCCAAAGACCACCAACTATCCGCATGGGCGGAGACTCGGTGAGGAGCGTGACGCAGGCTACGGTGCTGGGCGTGGTTCTCGACGCAGGCCTGTCTTTTGCACCGCATGCGTTGTCGATTGGTGAGCGCGCGGCAAAGTGCTTCGGCAAGATGTCGCGCGTGTCAGCCTCGTCCTGGGGCGTCCGCTACCGAGCCCTTAAGGCGATATACTTCGGCACATACGTGGCTACGGTAACGTATGCGGCAGTAGGTAGTTATTGGGCATTCTGGATCACTTTTGTTCATTCTCGTTCACGGCTCCGCCGCCGTTCACTCGATGTCAAAAAGCGATCCAACATGCCCAATAACTATATCGATTGAAAAAACCGGCCAAGTGCGAGTCGGGCTCGCGCACAAAGGGTTCCGTAGCAGCAAAATTACAGTTAAATCAACCTATCTCAAAAACTATAAGAGATACTTTGATCAAACCAAAAATCGTTGAAAGAGTTAATTAGCATGCATCACCTCTATTTTTTTTAGAATTTTATACCCCGTAGTTATAAAAATAGAGGGGGGGGGGACATACTTTTTACGACTTTGAGAGCTGATATCTCAAAAACCGTCCACTTTAAGAAAAATGTTTTTTAGAAAACTTTATATCATTTTAAAAGACCTTTCCATTGATACCCCACACGGGTATGTACATCGAAAAAAAAAATTTCATCCCTCAGTTACATGTATGGGGGGCCCCACCCCCAATTCTTTTTTTTACTATTTAGTGTCATATTTTTGTAGCGGTTCATACAACACATATTCCCATCAAATTTCATCACTGTAGTACTTATAGTTTCCGAGTAAATCGGCTGTGACAGACGGACAGACGGACAGACGGACAGACGGACATGACGAAACTATAAGGGTTCCGTTTTTGCCATTTTGGCTACGGAACCCTAAAAACCCAAAGTACTATTTTATGCACCGTCCGTCCGTTGCCGTTGGCAATGAAAGATGATCGCTGTCGTTGACGCCGTAATTATGCGAGGTTAATTAATGTCCGTACTAACTATTTATTTTACTTACACTTTTGTTAAGTACATGTTGTTCACGGCTCCGTAGCCGATCACTCGATTCTAAAATGCGATATGCGAATGGGCTGACGGGTTACCATCACCTTTATTCGCAGATACTCAACAACTAAAATCATGCACACCGGGACAATCACTACACGGACCATTTAACAAATATACTTCACGAACTTGAGATACAACTGGCTACTTACCAAAATATTATTATCATCAAATAATCGACCGTAATACTAATAACGGTCCACCAACCCGCACTTGGCCAGCGTGGTGGACTAGGCCTAAACCCTTCCTTCATTGGAAGGAGACCCGTGCCCCAGCAGTGGGGACGTAATGGGTCGTGATGATGATGATGAATACTAATAAGACAACGCATACATTTACAACATTATTAACTCGAAAGACAATTCGTTAACTTAAATTCTACCACTAACATATTAGTACTTACCTACCTACCTTAGATGTTTCAATACTCATAAATGAGATGAGAAATTTTTTATTAGTATTTCGTACGAAAGGGTCATACCTACCTACCTATATACACTTTTACTGTGTTATCCTTACAAATGTATTTAATTGGCATTAACAAACGATCGATGTAAGCGATCGAGTATTAATCCTAAAGGTAGGAAATACCTATAACAAAATATATCAATGTTAGCACCTTATAAAACCAGTGGCGGATTTACCTATAGGCCAAAAAGGCCAGTGCCTAGGGCGGCAGATTTAGAGGGGCGGCAAATTTGGCAAATTTTTTTAAAAGGTTTTTTTATAAATACTTAATTATTTACAATCCATATAAATAAACCAAAAGTCAACGTCATGCCTTAAAGGGCTGACAGGCCAGCTCAGGAGTGGCCAGAACATCGTAATATCACCTTTAAAAAATTCAATAGTTATTGGGATATATTGACACTTTGATAAATTTGCTGAAAATCGACACCTCGGATCACTTTTTTGCATGCCGCCGGTACAAAATTCCTTATTGTTATTAGGGTTTCGTACCTCAAAAGGAAAAAAGGAACCATTATAGCCTATAAGGGTATACCTATATGTTATAGGATCACTTTGTTGTCGGTCCGCCTGTCTGTCTGTCACCACCCTTTTCCTCAGAAACAGGTAAAGATATCAAGCTGATATTTCGCAGAGATATACAAATTTACGGCCCCGAAAAAGTCATCATCATCAGCCAATAATCATCCACTGCTGGACATAGGCCTCTCCCAAGGAGCACCACAACACTCGGTCCTCGGCCTTCCTCATCCAACCACTACCTGCCACCCTCCTAAGGTCGTCAGTCCAGCGGGCAGGAGGGCGTCCCACGCTGCGTTTGCCTGTTCGTGGTCTCCACTCGAGAACTCGTCGTTCTTCGGCAGATATGACCAGCCCACTGCCACTTCAGCTTGCATATTTTGACAGCTATGTCGGTAACCTTACGGATAACCTCATTTCTGATACGATCCATCAGAGAAACCCCAAGCATAGCTCTCTCCATAGCACGCTGAGCGACTTTAAATCGGTGGACCAGTCCTACCGTCAGTGTCCACGTCTCTGCACCATACTTCATCACTGGCAGGACGCACTGGTTGAAGACTTTTGTCTTCAGGCTCTGAGGAATGGCCGAGGAGAATATGTGACGAAGTTACCCGAACGCGCAAAGAAAAAGTATTAAAATAAAATATAGAATATATTTTTTTGGGTAGGTAAGTAAGTACCTCTCATACAATTAAAGTGGGGATGATTTTCCCCCCGCTCTGTTTCTATTGTGTTAGGTATTGTTGAATAGGTCTTTTAAAAATATTATAGGTATGTTCAAACCATTTTTTGATTTAGTTATTGGTTTACGAAAATTAAGCTTCAAAGCACGATTTTCTAAGTCATAGCTATTATTGCGTCATATATTTGCCCGTGCCCTCAACTTATTTTACTTTAACTCATTCCAACATGAATTTAGTCAGATAAATTTTCTTCGATCAATTTTACATCGACCTCTTTTCGTACTAAAATGGCAATAACTTTTTTCTCAAATAAAACATAGCAACGGTTTATACCATTTTTAACCGACTTAAAAAAAAGGAGGAGGTTCTCAATTCGTCGGGATATTTTTATTTTTTTTATTTTTTTTATGTATGTTCACCGATAACTCCGCCGTTTATGAACCGATTTTGAAAATTCTTTTTTTGTTGTATTGGGTTGAGCTTCTAGGTGGTCCCATTTTTTTTCAGAATTTTATCTCACCCCTAAGGGTGGGTAAAGGGGTAAAAACAGGGTATGAATTTCCATTTTGGGCACATATTAACCGATTCTAATGAAATTAAGAACGTAAATATAGTTCTTATAACAATAAAATATGATGGTGACCTTGAGCTGATCTGATGATGGAAACGGAAGGCAGTCAAGGGAACTCCTCAACGGTATATAGCAACTACCTCGTGTTTAGGCTTGAATGATTCGTATTGATTAGTAGGACTTTTTGGTATCATTTGCATCTTACTTTTGATTAAAAATTATTGCAAATAAACTAAAAACTATAAAATAAAATAATAATTAAAAAAAATAAAAAACCGACTTCAAAAAACCACTAAAATGTAAGTAATAATTTAAGGTTTACACAAATTATATGTGACAGTACAAATATACCTAAGCAGGAACTGTTCTTTTTTGAAGTTGGTGCCATATTTCTTCAGATTACTTTGTCACTGCACCAACATCAAAAAAGAACAGTTCCTGCTTAGGTATATTTGTACTGTCACATATAATTTGTGTAAACCTTAAATTATTACTTACATTTTAGTGGTTTTTTGAAGTCGGTTTTTTATTTTTTTAATTTATTATAAAAACTGCATTAAATAAACATATTTTTGGAGTAAGGTGCTAGGATTGTGTGGTTTATATTTTACAGTATGTAGAGTCAAAGTTACTTACTTACTATAATAAAAATATGGTTACCTTTAATGACTTAGAAAAGTATTTTTTTGGACTGTGATCAATAGCAAGACTATCACACTGCGATGCAAGAATAAAAAAATCCTAACAGTATGAAATTGTATCGGCGGCACGCAATAAACTGATTGGAGGTGTAGATTTAAAGAAAATGTACATATAAAAGATTTAATATCACGAAAACTATCGTATTTTTATTAAGGCTATCAGCCCTTTAAGGTATACGTTGACCTTTACGTTGACTTTTGGGACACCCTGTATACTTACGTAGTACTTACTTAAATGTGTTCATGAAAAACTCGTAACACAGGATTTTCAGGGGCGGCAAAAATTTAATGGCCTACGGGCGGCGAATTTGTAAATCCGCCACTGTATAAAACAATTACCGATGTGATGCCGATAAGTGCTATGATAATGTATTATATACATTTAAGTACCTAATTGTTCGTAACGAGTAAAAAACCTGGCTACCCATAGTACAGGGTATACTAATTTTGGAGCTAGGACACTATGTGTACGTACCTACTTTCTTATCCTAATCCTAACTAATATTATAAATGCGAAAGTAACTGTGTCTGTCTGTCTGTCTGTCTGTTACTCTTTCACGCCAAAACTACTGAACGGATTTGAATGAAATTTGGTATACATACGGTCTAGACCCTGGGAAAGAACATAGGCTACTTTTTATCCCGGAATTCCCACGGGAAAACTTTTTAAGGCGAAGCGAAGCGCGCGGGAACAGCTAGTAATAAATATATTTTCATTTCAATCGATGACCTCACCTGCTCGTGGTGCGCCCTGGTGAATACAGTAGGGGCTCTGGAGACCGGCTAATGGCAGTGCAACCATCTAATTAGTTCTCTAAATCCCACTGTCCGGTGATGGGCAGCATCACCGAACGGCAGCATCATCGGCAAATAGGTACATCCCATGGAGAATGAACTCTATGGGCTGACGATGATGATGATTATATTAAATAATTTAAACAGCACTCAATACGAGTCGTAACCTAGATTAAGCCGGACACGTGCACACACACAAGTAAAAAAATAATGCTAGCCTAAGCCACGCACGTGCACACACACAAGTAAAAAAATATGCCAAAAATATTCATATGAATAAACAATTAACAATAAAGCAAAAGTTGCTTAACCCTTTAGCGGCCAAGCCTGAGTATAGGTACTCCGAGTTACCGCTACTTACCATACATAAAATTTCTTGAACCACTTTGTGAGGGTCTGTAAAACCTCAAAAAAGGTTAGGTTCAAAAAATTGTGTATATATTAGGTACTAGCTGGTCCCGCGCGCTTCGCTTCGCCTTAAAAAGTTTTCCCGTGGGAATTCCGGAATAAAAAGTAACCTATGTTCTTTCCGAGGGTCTAGACCGTATATATACGAAATTTCATTGAAATCCGTTCAGTAGTTTTGGCGTGAAAGAGCAACAGACAGACACAGTTACTTTCGCATTTATAATATAACTAGCTGTTCCCGCGCGCTTCGCTTCGCCTTAAAAAGTTTTCCCGTGGGAATTCCGGGATAAAAAGTAGCCTATGTTCTTTCCCAGGGTCTAAACCGTATGTATACCAAATTTCATTCAAATCCGTTCAGTAGTTTTGGCGTGAAAGAGTAACAGACAGACAGACAGACAGACAGACAGACAGACAGACAGACACAGTTACTTTCGCATTTATAATATTAGTTAGGATTATTTGGGAACAAACTTTTACAGGCCCTCAAAAAAGTGGACCGAGAAATTTTATGTTTGGCATGTAGCGTTGGGAGATACCTAATTCTCAGACTTGGCCGCTAAAGGGTTAAGCAACTTTTCGGTAACGCAACAAATTTATTGAATATGAGTTCATGTCAACATAATGTGGATACGCCATTTTTAATGGAGTGTGGTCCGAAGGAATGCAAGTATCATGCAAAAGAATGTGCTAAACCGATTACAACCTAGTCGTTTCAATCAATGTATCCTAAATTCCTAATAGAGAGACTGTTTTTTGAATTTGGGGAAAGGCGTTCAGTTAGACCAGTAAATGATGCTATTCCATTTTTCGGGAGAGGGTCAAACAACTCATACAGAGAGGGTCATCAACCTGTACACGAGTAATGTTCAATTCTCAAAATTTCACATATATGATTATCTAATTGATAATTATTTTTTATGAAATCAATAAGAAATAGTATGAAATGCATATCCATATTACATTACCTAGATTTAAATCAAAAAGTACCTAACTAAAGTACCTAGCTGACTAAGCAGTTCTATGGAGGTTGCACACAATTGCATTACATTTTTCCACCAAGTTAAATGCGCTTGCAATATAACACTAGCGTTGGCCTGCGGCTTCGCTCGGGGCTATGATTTATTATTGTTAAAGTAATAGGTTTTTTCAGGTAACCACCAGCTTTTCTTGTGCATCGAAAACATTAGGAGTATTACATTGTAATATGAAATAAAATAGGTTCTTAATATGGTTTAGTTTAGTAAGTACATACATACTACATAAACACAAGCCCATATCCTTGAGGGGTAGGCGGAGGCACTTGCCAGGATTAGTAATTATATTAATTTATTTCCTATTTATTTTCAGTTTAAAATATATACATTAAATCACTTGATTATAATAAGATTATTAAACAATATTAGACGATATTCGATTATAGTCATAGCCTTAGATAGATTTTAAGGAGTTAATTGTACAATTACTTTGTGTATTAAATGACTCTATATATATTTTTAATTGCATTTTAGTCATTGTCCAAATCGTAGGCTATATTTATTCATATATCACAGCTGATGATGATGACGACGACAAATAGACAGACAAACGTACAATATTTTATAGACGTAGTTATTTACGACAAACTCTAATACACACGCACACATATGCGCACATAAACCTCGTCCGACACACCGGTGCATTGTCATCAATAATTTTCCAATAAAAACGCCTGAAATTAAAAAAAAAACTATCAGTTCTCTTCGTGCTTCGACGACCGTCCGGACGTTCCGACCTATTTGTGAAACCAGTGCTGAAGCTCTGCTGTCCTGCTGCTAAGTTCTGCTGCATTGCTACTACACCTACTAAAATAATGTTCGTAAGTTTACTCATTATTTTTCTTTATTTTCTCCATCTACTACCGGCTACCTGTCTAAGGTTGTCGGTCGGGCTGGAGGACGTTTGCTTGTTCAATTTAACATTTCATTATTTATCAGTTCCACTCAAAATTTTTGGTACTTACCTAATGTAAAACTTTGTTTTGCAACTTCATCCCAGTGTTATCAGACAAAAGCACACATTTGTATCATAACATTATACTAATTTATTGTTGTTTTAGGTCTGACTTCGAATACGACGACGCCGCCGCCCGCAAGTCGCACGCGCGGTCATCGAGAAAGGCCTTCGAGTCGGAAGACGATAATACTATATGTTTTTGTTTTCAGTAACCCCAAGAGGATCGCAAAGCCGACTAAGCGCGCGTCGCAGCTTGCCGAATCAGACGCAGAATCGACTGTAGCAAGGTAATACAATCTAGTTTCATACACGGTACATTTGTGATTTATACGATGGTGTGTTGTCCCTTCAGTTAACTATAATAATATGTGTTTTTACCAACTTTTTAAATTATACCCTAAGTATATTTATTCCTTCTGTAAAGATTTTGTATTATTTTTCCAGTTTTACGTATTAGATAAATAACAGTTATTTCTTTCTATTTCAGAAACAAAAAGAAAGCACCGTCGAAGTCAGCTGCCGGCAAGCGTCATTGCGATTCGGACGACGAGTCGGTGCCTAGGTAAATATTATTGTGTTTTTCATTTCTTGTTTTTTTCATTTCATTTCTTGTTTTTTTTTATTATAATTTTTTCATGTCTTATGTACCTACTTGCCCGTGTTCCCCACAGTTGACCTTATGCACTGTTTCATATTTTAAATATTAATATATGTTGTGGTTTTTCAGACGCAAAAGTAAGGAGGTCAAACCCAAGGAGACCAAGCGCAAGGCACCGCCGCCGTCGAAGTCAAAGAGGCCCAACTGGCGAGTCTTCGATTCCGACAGCGAGGAGGAGTCTGCTACCAGGGCGCCGCAGCAGCTGCGGTCGAGCTACACCAAGCGGGTCGCTGACGGAGTCGTACGCCGCTCTGCCCAGCTTGAGGGAGGGCTGTTCTTAGACCTCAAGCTATACCAGGTCGACGATATTAAGAACGTCCACCCACGCAAGCGGCACGAAAAGGCGGTGTTGGCGCTGCGATTCCAAGCGGACCCCGACTCGCCCGAGTTAACTGCACTGCAGCAGCTGTTGCATCGTTGTAAATCCCGCTTTGTAGAGGAGGGGTATTTTTTCCCTGATAAGTTAGATTAAGTTTTTAGGCAATAAAATATAACATATAGCTATTTGTATTTTCTATTTTTTATTTTTTTTACTAGGCCTCACGAAATATTAGGTAAAGCTCACACCCCACTGCTAGGCATTTACATGTTATAAGAGTCTTGTCCACTGCAGTTATTAGGAACACCCACATTTACAGGCATTAGGTACTATTAATTATTTCTATTTACTCTAACCATTTAATGCAAAAAATAGTTCACACAAATTATTTGAATTTGAGTTAATTAAATTTATAAATATCATATCTAATCCAATATGCCTAGCAATAAAATGATATTATGCGTAGCATACGCAGATGATGCGACGTGAATCATACGCGCGGCGGCATTCCAGAGCCGCATTCTTCGCATACCACAGCGCGGCGTGATGACTCATCGGCCAAGCGCGCCCTGCGCGCTCTCCTCGCGGTGCCGCCGACGACCCGATGCCCGCTGCTCTGCTCGACGTCCGCTTCCCACGACGACGGGCGCTCCACTGACTGCGCGCCCGCGCCAGCTGTTTATATATCAGCCGCGACCGGCGCAGGCCTACACCACCGTACAGCGCTGGGGCCGCGCATGCGCAGTAGTTAAGAGTGTCCTAAATCCTAGCTATATAAGAACGACTGATTCAATGAATAAATGAGTATTGTGAACTTGTAATTCGTCTTTAACTCATCTCCCTGCTAGTACCCGAGCTGCTACAATATATTGCTCTGTTTGTGATGTCTCAGTAAAAAGCAGATCTTTTTCCTCTCATTTGCGAAGCACTGTACATAAAAACAATAGTGCTGTAATGAAATGTGATGGAATTGAGAAAGTGTCATCCGCGTTTCGTAACCGCATTGCTACTTACAGGGTGAGGCCGAGCTCGGACTGCGAGGACGCGCGCGGGTCGAGCCCGCCGGCCGTGTTTATTCGCTCGCTACGTAGCCGTGTTCGCCATCTAATTGATGCACGACTTGACTCTTTTGACAGCGTAAAAGCCAATTTTGAACTGTTTGCAGAGTTTTCTCTCCCAAAAAATGATAATCGTGAACTTAAATCGTTTGCTACAGGGAATATTGTCATTCATAAAAACTATGATTTTAATGAAATATTTAAAAAGGTTGTCGAACAAATAGTTGCTAGTATTGATGAATTCCAGGAAAGAGATAGCGGTTGGGCCTTTGTTGCCAATTCTTATCTAGAGGTTAATATTAACAAATATAATCCTCTGCGGGCATCAGGGTTTATCGACCTACCGAGAGCTATTAAATTAAAGCATGCATGTGTCAACATCCAAAATGCCGACCATTTTTGCTTTTTGTGGTGCATTATGGCAGCTTTATTTCCAGTCCAGCAAAATTCGAATAGAACGTCATCATATCCTCACTTTGATACTTTATTAAACACTAAACACATGACTTTTCCAGTAGGCTTCAGGGATGTAAGGATGTTTGAAAAGAATAATAAAAATATTAGTGTAAATATTTACGGTCTAAAAAATAACAAAACAATTGTTGGACCATTATACAAGTCCATTCAAAAAAAGAAACATCACGTTAATTTGTTGTTATTGGAAAATGGTAAAAACACACATTACTGTCTCATAAAAAATTTAAGCCGTCTTGTAAGGAATCAGGTCACAAAACATCATAGCAAAATATCTTTTTGTGATGATTGCATGATATTTTTTTCCAGTCATACTAAACTCAATAACCATAAATGCAGTGGTGTTAAAACTAATCTGCCAGAAAAGGGTACATTGATACAGTTTAAGCATTTCGAGCGTATGCAAGATATGCCATTCGTAATCTACGCTGATTTTGAATCAATGTTAGAACCCACTTCAGGTGAACAAAACTCGAAACACACAACAAACCTGCAAAAACACATTCCAATTGCATTTGGTTATTACATCGTATGTTCTTATGATACATCCCTCAAATAAATAGGTACGTGTCTTATCGCGGCCTTGATTGTGTTCAAGTTTTTTTGAAAAATCTGGGCGCTGACGTAATGAGACTAAGTAGAGTATTAAAAAATCAGATTAATATGTTACCTCTTACTGAAGCTGAGCTAAAAAGTTTTTCTGCTTCTCAATTTTGTTATCTTTGTAGTAAGTTACTGTTCGAAGATAAAGTAAAAGATCACTGCCATTTAACTGGAAATTACCGTGGTGCAGCTCATTCCTACTGCAACCTTCGGTTTAAACTACCTAATTTTTTGCCTGTTTTCTTCCACAATTTGTCAGGCTATTGTAGTGTGGCAACACTTCCCCCTACCAATAAACGTCATTCTAACATCAGACTTGGCTTTGATTGCGCGCGTCCTTACATGGCGACCGTGACAGCCGGCCTGCCTCCGTGGCAGTGCCGGCGGACCGAATAATAAAATAAATTAAAAACAAAAGACTTTTACATAAAAATAAATAAATAGTGTGAGTGATAATGTTAGTAGAAATAAAATGAAAATGGACGATTCATATAATCTAAAGGATAAAATTCCAATAAATAATAATAATTAATTAAATATAAGAAACTTGAAGAAAATAAACATGACAATCAAGTGGACAAAATATAATAAAATTCTACAAAAACATGGATGGCGCCGGGAGACAAATTGGCTGCTGAGGAGAAGGCGCTGGGAGTGTGCGAGTCGGGTAGCAGAGGACGTCCTCCGAGCTACAGCTGCGAGGCTGGAGGAGGATGCTGCTGCCTGATGCTGCCCAGAGGGACGCGAGGAGCTGGACGCGCCCCCAGTTGGACCCCCGCATGTTCTACCGCCGCGCCACCCAGATGAGAAATTTATATTCTTTCGGAACATTACTTAGAAATTCAGGTTTGCAAATTATTTAAATTCTTTTTTTTGAGTTGATTTACATTTTTTCAGTGAAATTCGTTAAATTCGTAAAGTTATTGTTGTCAAAATATAAGTAAAGTATTTTTGTAATTTTATGTAGAAGATGAATACATAAATATTTCAGTAAGAATAAATAGTATTCGAATGCTTAAATAGTAATTCAGTTCTAAAGTATTAATATTAGTAATTCAGTTATAAATTGTTGCATGTTTATTTTCTTTGGAAAGTGTAATTAGTTTAATGACGCTTGTTGACGACTAGGTAATATTTCATCAATTAAATAAGGTAAAATTATAATATTGTACGTGTCTGTAACTTAATTATTTTCATTTCAGGATATTTTCTTTTCAGGTTAAAGTACTCGTAATGTTTGGCTTAAAACACAAAAAAAAAACTTGATTTTTAAAAGATAAGACATTTCTAATACTGATAAATAATGGAAGTCATAAAATTACCAAATAATAAAATATATAATAATAGAAAATCTTACCTTATTTTTTATAATTTGTTCGAAAATATTTTTTTATTTAAAATTTCTAAATTCCGTCAAAGTACTATTCAAATTTCAAAATTAAACTGCTAACCTAATCAAATTACAATAAATTAAATTATATACTTAAATAGATACATTTTTGTTTAAAATATAAAATAATCCAAATTACAAATTCAACGCATTGCACAATTTCCTATTTACTTACTTAATCACTTAAATTAAAAATAAACTTTGGTACTATAAAAACATTCCTTGACTAGCCATTTTTTTAGCTATATTTAAATTGATTATTTGCATTTAAAAATTAAACCGCTATTCATTTATTAAATCACAACATAATATTATAGATACGAAGATAAGAAATAATAAATAAAATATTTTATTGCACGTAATTTACAATTATAAATACTTAATCAAATAAAAAGTAAAATAGAAAAATAAAAAACAATTATTTAAATAATCCACTATGAGCCAGATATTGGTCAAATGAAATTAATAGTACGTAAATATGCAATTCAATAAATACAAATTTTAATTCTAGTAATAGAGTTAATACCGCGTAAATATTTCATACCTACGAGTATGTTTAACCATAATCAAAAACAATAGTATTTTATCAGTAATTAGATGCAAAAAAAAAAAAAACCGTAATATGTTATTTTCTTGTAATAGGTATGTCATAGTTTCGTAACGCTAAAACCGATAATATTTTTTCCCATTTATCCCATTATCTTATACTAATATCCCATAGAGAAGATAGCAATAATTGTATTAGACCTATTCTTATAAACTCGTATCAAAGTGCAATTACATATTTGGAGCGATGCTTAGCATTATTCTTTGAATCCATATAACAAAAACATACTTCTCAGTTCATCTACTAAAATGGTCACACACTCAACAGATATCGTATTTCGATCCGCCGCGCATGTAGTGAGGAATCTGATGATAATGCATATTGGGAAATCATGTCATGTCTCGATGCAACATTTAAGCTAAAGTTATAACAGGTCTAAAATAAAGTTATCATTTTTGGATGTAACTAAGTTTAGAATATCATTCATTGGCAATATAAAATAGAATCACAAAACAGAAACATGCAGTAGTCAAAAATTCAACGCGTGAGATAATTGAATACAATATAGAAAAATTATAACTGATGATAAAAATACATACTTAAGTACAGTTAGATTCAGAGAAACCTGACCACCTGTATTTTTTTTTCACTAAATTAAAATAATGTAATGCCCGAACCATATTGATAAATCGAATATTAAAATATCTCTCTCTCTCTCTCTCTCAGCCTTCCGTAGTCCACTGTTGGACATAGGCCTCTCCTAACGATCGCCACCCCAAACGGTCACCCGCCATCTGCATCCAGCGGCTTCCCGCTACCTTCCGCAGATCATCAGACCAACGGGTTGGGGGGCGACCGACACGCCGTTTGCCGACACGGGGTCTCCACTCCAGAACCTTTCTACTCCAGCGGTCGTCGGCTCTGCGGGCTACGTGGCCAGCCCATTGCCACTTCAGCGTGCTAATCCTTTTGGCTATGTCGGTAACTTTAGTTCTCCTGCGGATTTCTTCATTACGAATCCTATCTCGCAGGGACACGCCTAACATAGCCCTTTCCATAGCACGCTGAGCAACTCTGAGCTTGTGGATAAGCCCTTTGGTGAAGCACCACGTCTCGGCTCCGTAAGTCATCACTGGCAACACGCACTGATTGAAAACTTTTGTTTTCAGACACTGAGGTATGTTTTCAGTGAAGATGTGTCGTAATTTCCCGAACGCTGCCCATCCGAGTTGGATTCTACGAGCTACCTCTTTATCGAAGTTGGATTTTCCTAATCGGATCACTTGTCCTAGGTAGGGATACTGATCAACAACTTCGATGGTGACACCTCCTACAGTTACGGGCGATGATGAAACATGTTCGTTCGACATGACCTTTGTCTTGTCCATGTTCATTTTCAGCCCAACTTGTTTAGAGGCATCATTGAGGTCTGTGAGCATTTCGCCTAACTCCTCCAGCGTTTCCGCCATAATAACTATGTCATCAGCAAATCGTAGATGAGAGATATATTCGCCATTGACGTTAATGCCCAGTCTTTTCCACTCTACAAGCTTAAAAACATCTTCCAGTGCACAGGTGAACAGTTTCGGAGAAATAACATCTCCCTGTCTCACGCCCCTTTGCAACTGGATCGGTTTTGTGCTATGTTCGTGTAATCGAACTGACATTGTGGCAGCATTGTACATACATCTCAGCACCTCGATATAGCGATAGTCTATATGGCACCGCTGAAGGGATTGAAGCATCGCCCAGAGCTCAATAGAATCAAAGGCTTTCTCATAGTCCACAAACGCTAGACATAAAGGTAGATTATACTCCTCGGTCTTCTGTATAACCTGCCGAAGCGTGTGTATGTGATCTATGGTACTATAGCCTTTTCGGAACCCGGCTTGTTCGGGTGGCTGGAAGTCGTCGAGTCTTTGCTCGAGACGATTCGTAATAACTCTCGAAAACAGCTTGTACACATGGCTCAGAAGTGCAATGGGTCTATAATTCTTCAATAGGGCTTTGTTGCCTTTCTTGAAGAACAAAGTCACTACACTTCTGCTCCATGCCTCCGGGCTTGTGCCTTCGAGTATGACGGAATTAAACAGCCTCCGAAGTGCTATTAAAATCGGTCTACCGCCGGCTTTCAGAAGTTCTGTCGTTATTCCATCATCTCCCGGAGCTTTGTTGTTTTTTAGCTGTTTGAGAGCTATACTAATCTCGTCTAGACTGACGTCCGGAATATCTTCGGTATAGTGTCGGGTGAGTGGCGCTCGGCTGTCGTGAGCACCGCTGGTAATAGGGTTTTGTGTTGTGGTGTATAACTGTCCGTAGAATCTCTCAATTTCTCCCAGAATTTCGGGCACTGATGAAACGGTGTTGCCAGTGTCGGTCTTCAGTTGGGTCAACAGAGTCTGCCGAACAGATCGATCTCTAGCAAAGACTTTGGAGCCCTTATTAAAATATATCTCAACAGTATAACGAAGTTCCAGTAACAACTTTCAATACAAATTATTCGAAATGTACAGTATCTCGGAAAGACACGTACGTCACTACAGAATATAGACAAATAAATAAATTGACTAAACTAATAAAAATATAACTACGTACCAGAGTTAGAATATAGGAAAAATGATTTCGAAAAATAGTTACTGATTTTAAACTTAGGTACCCATAAATAAAAATTATGACGTTTGGAATGTAAAGATTAAAAATATAATAAATAAATATTAGATATTGTTACGTATACATAATGGTTTAAAAAGAAAACAAAATCGTAATAGAAGAAAGATAAGTAAAATAGAAAGTTTATTTTGCGAGCACAGACACGGCTAGATGTAGTATTAAAGATCTTTTTGTCGTTCCAAGAAATGATGATTAGGTACGAATCGTCTTGTCGTCGTCGTATGTAGATAAGCGAAGGGTATAGGTGTCGATGTTTATGTATAAAGCTTGTTTAGTACTCTTTTGAGACTAGGGATTGATTAGTTTTGTTAATTGAATGAAGATGTATGAATTATGGTGAAAATGGTTATGAGTAAGCAATGATAAAGAATATTAGGTAATGTATGAAGGTTCAGTAGCTCATAGTGCACGTGAGTAATGTATGGTTGAGGATACTTTGGTCTCTAAGACGTTGATAAACAATTGGACTGATCACCCAAGCGTTAACAATATTTTATTGGCCGAAGGATTCTAAAGGACATGAGTAATATAAAGAAGGTAATACGAGTAAGGGACATACAGAGCGCAATTACCAAGATAATTAGCGATTACGTATGGTCAGAGGACTTATATAAATAAAAAGTTAATAGCAAAGTCATCGAAGGTATATATGGTAGGGTACAACAAGGTGTCACGTCCTTATTTCTGATCATAGTGCGGTCGAGAACCCTCCGTGAAGAATTTTGGAATTGCCTAAGAGTAGAGCTAGTTTAAATGTGCCCTTGTAATATTAATGGAATATGTGTTATATTATAATTATTTTAAAGAGTCGACTCTCGTTGTTTAGCGTACCCTACAGATAAATATATAAATAAATAATGAAGACCAGCGCTGGCCCACCAAAGAGTGGATATAATTATGTGTACCTTTCGTAAATGTATGTGTGAAATGAAATAAAAGTATAAATAATAAAATAAAAAGATGACTTTGAAAATAAAAGAATATGAATGATGAAATATATACGCAAAATAAATGAAATAAAGTATAAATAAATGATTAAAGGTAATTTTTAAATAAACGAATATGAATGATGATAAATATACGCAAAATAAATAAAATATAGTAAATGTCAAAAGAAGTATTTAAAAAAGGAAATATGTATAGGAAGAAACATTATAATGATTTGAATTAATAACATACGTCAGTTTAATATAGAAAAAAGAAGATAAGATAAAGTTTTAATCATAATGTAGTAAATAAATCATATAAACTAATAATTTACATTTAAATATATTTACAAGTACAGTCAAGGACAAATCCTTCTATAATCATAGATAATTTTGAATTTTAGTTGGACACAACTTGTGTTAAATGAGTTTCTTGTAGAACTAGTATATACGGAGTTTTAATAATATTGAAACTAAATAACTTGATATAATTGATATAAATACTTATTGAAATTTTAATATTAAATCTAAAAATATGTTTGGAGTATACATTTTAAGGGTACCTATACAGCTATACAGGTGTAATAAAAATAAAAGATTTTAAATAATACCTATATACCTACATTTAATTTTGGGTAGTAAAATTATGAACAAGCGAGTCTTTATAGTCGTCAACAATGCGTCAACATTACGTTATAAGTAGTTCTAAGTTACAAATGTATAATCATTCGTATATTTTATATATTCTTAATTAGATGATGTTTCAAGCTGTGCTTGCTTCTGATTATGACTTCCTTCATTCAACATGATGAATATCTAATAATAATAACATACATATTTTTAAATATTTTTCATTTATTGGTTTCAAATGTCATACGAAAATAGGTACTGTTGAGGTACTGTGTATTACCTAATTTGAGTTGTTAAAAGATAAAGTAGCAGATAAATATTTGACTACGAAAGAAGTAAAAACTTAATCATCCTATAGTGCCTAAGTACATATTTATATATAAAATATATTAAAGTAATCAATATATGTAAAAATAAAAAAAAACTTATGATGTCAAGATTGTCAAGTATAGGTAAAATTGTTTTGTGTCTTCAGTGCTACAAAAACCGAACTTCTCTATCTTTATTATTATAAATTTTAGGTTTTCTGAATATTATACAATTCATAAGTAAGTATTTCTGTATAAGCAATAGATATTAGTTACCTTGGTGAAAGAACGAAATTTAAATTAAACTTGGTATGCATTAGGATATAAATAACTAAAATTGTATTCAAAATAAAATATTCATCCTCAGAAAATTATACTATACTTGTTACTATATTGCATATTCATTATAATATTATGTAAACTTTTAGCAAAATTATAGTTTCTTGTTGTTTTGGCTCTATATAATGGTATACCTACTATAAAATATTTTAAATTACCACGGTGTTATCGATATGTATGAAATCATAGTTATTTTGGTAATAATATTGTATTAACTTGTACACTATAAATATAACTAAAATTATCTTGACGACATTCACACTTAAATGCATCATATATATACTTTTAATAACCTTTAATGTTTAAGCCATGAATATTGCTGTAAGTAAATTTAACTATAACCATGTTTGTCTATGTATATTATTTTAAATTTGGTTTTTTTTTTCACAAGACTTAAGTAGTAGAACAAATTTTTAAATAGAAAATTAAAAAATGATTTATGTAACATTTTTTTTCGAAAAGGGGGAAGGTGTAGTGTGGCAACACTTCCCCCTACCAATAAACGTCATTCTAACATCAGACTTGGCTTTGATTGCGCGCGTCCTTACACTATGACGCTCATTTATTTATAAGAGAGTTAGGTGAATTGCCCGGCAACATAAATGTTATCGCAAAAACCAAAGAAAACTACGTATCATTTACTAAATTTTTTCCAATTAATAAAAAAGAGTTTATGGCAGTGCGCTTTGTAGATTCCTTAAAGTTTTTAGGTACTAGTTTAGAAAAAGTTGCGGAAAATCTAACAGTTCAGGATTTTATTTATTTATCACGTTTTTACCCCAATAAACAGCAATTTGATTTGTTAAGACGTAAAGGAATTTATCCGTATGAGTACATGAGTAATTGGGATTGTTATAAAGAAAAAGCAATACCTCCTCGCGAATGTTTTTACAGCAGTTTAACTGACGAAACTATATCAAAATCTGACTATGAACACGCTAAGCAGGTTTGGCGGACATTTAGTTTGTCAAACCTCGGTGAATACACCGATTTATACTTAAAATCTGACGTGTTATTGTTGACTGACATTTTTGAAAGTTTCAGACGAACATGCAAAAAAAATTATAGATTAGATCCTGCTTTTTATGTTACAGCACCCAGCTTAAGTTGGGATGCTATGCTATTAAAAACCGGAGTCAAATTAGAACTAATCGAAGACTTGGAAATAATACGAATGATACTGTTGGGGTTGATTGCTGCCCACAACAACGGGGTTGATAGTTGATAATGATAATTGGTAGTTTGATAGGGTGAGTGCCGAACCGCCGCGTGACGTATGATAATGAAAAGACGTCGTAATGTGTGAACGGTATATTGAACACTGAAATATGATTATGTAGGTACAATTGTCGCTAAGTCTAAGTAGGTCGCACGTTTAAGTAAATGCAAACTAATGCCTAGATGTTAACTCTAACATCTTCCCCACTCAGAGAAGAGAGAAAATGATATTGAAATGAAATGATAAAATTGAATACATGATCTACTGATAAGGTAATGACTAAGTAAATGATCTGAAATTGATACATTTCTTAAATAGAAGTTATTCCAAATATATAATATTTAATAGAATGAATCTAAAGTTAACAGAATGTAAATAGAATCTAATGATATTTAGAAAATGATTTTGTCCAATCACATTGATCGATTGTACTTATTTTTACGCGCACATACTACTGGAATTTTATGACCACTATCACTGCACTCATAAGATAGATTTTGCAATCGAATGTTGTCACTACACAACACACTAGAGTGGCCCACCAGGACCGGAGAGCCCGGGCGGGGGGCCGCTGGGCGGGCTGCCGGGGCCGCCGGCGCCCGGGCGCGCTGCCTGCCGCCGCACGCTCGCCGCCACGCCACCGCTGCGCCGATGATCGCCAGGGTCGCTACTATCCCGTACACCGCCACGTAGTGATGAATGTCATGATTGCTCATACTGCTTGATACCAGAGGTACTCGCTGCTTCATGTCATCCAGTTGTCTCTGAACTTCTGATAATTGTTGCTGGTGCTCTTGGTCTGATATTGATTCTGTGGTGATATTCTCTAATGGCAGCGTTATATTAAACATGTGATTAATAGCAGCCATTTTTGGTAGTTCTATTTCGGAGTGCAGTACTAATTTGTTGGATTTCTGATTGTGTGAGTATAATGTAAACTCTTTTGATTTTATAGCACAATCGGTTCCGACAGCAAACATGCCAGCTGATTGTAATTGTAATGATGTAATCTGATCTGGGCATAATAATTTAATCGGGCATTTATCGCAACAGAAATAAAAGTACGTATTTATTTGACTCAGCTCTATCCATTCATTGTCGCATAGCTGGACAGCTGTTTTACATAGACTTGACCCATTTTTCTTCTGACACACATCTTCATCACTTTTGATTGAATATACTGGAGACCTTAAGTTGCAAATGATTGATGACTGATCCCTCTCCATACATAACTGTAATTCATTTTGAGACACTCGAATCATCGTATCCTTTCTTAGGTTGATAGCAATGTAATTTGATACTGGAACTATGCTGACTTTATTATTTTGTATTTGATGGGGAATTGGTATTATTTTTAAAATCTCGTAGTAGTCTCTGGTGACTAAGGGTATGGTTATTTCAATGATGATATAGTTTTTTGATAGTTTTGCTCTTGTTTTTAATAGATGATAAATTTTCGCTAAGTTTGAGTCTTCACCAGGCAGTGTAAGGTCCTTGGTAAGATGAGATGATATGATATTGAGCTCGTGTTGTAGTTGTTCAGGTGTTATTAGATGTAAGTTTATTTTCCCATGATAGATGTTGGTAATGGTATCGAGTAGGTCATTTTGCATAGATTTGATTTGAGAAATTAAATTACTGGTTATAGCAGCAGACATCGTGAAGTCATTGATTAATGATATGCTGTTCAAGTCTTTCTGAATATTATTCTGATTCTGTTCTAAATTCAACAGTCTCTTATTGATCGCCTTATGATGTTTATCCATAATATCCTCCGATCTTTAGATAAAGTTAAACTCTGCTTCCACTATCGATGTCTGGTTTTTCCACAACATTGCTAAATGATTTTGATTTTGCTTGATGAGGTTGATGTCATTCTCATATTTTTCTGCAAACTGGCTGTCTAGTACACCAAATAAGGTATTAGCTACGTTTCCCACGAGGTTGACTAAGCCTCGTCTGCGCCGGCGCCTCACCGTCTGTTGATTTGATAGTACACCATCGTAGTGCTTTATTTCTCCGAACTCGTGTCGCAGTTGTAACATGATCTCTTCACAGTGTGACTGACTTCTTATCTTGGTACATACTTTGTTTATGTAATATAAGTACTCTGTAATTGTCGACAAGCCGTCTCGGTATGGGTTCATGTCATAATAAACGATAAGCCGCCACTCATCTCTTATTAATTGTGCGTTTGATATTTTGTCAAAATAGACCGATTGATTGTTTTTGAACGTTGTATAGTTGTAGGCACATTCGGAGTTTGATATTAGGCTGAAGAAGAACAATAATGCTGATACGAGTAATGATAGGTTGAATGGTTTCTTCTTTTTAATTGTTCTTTTTGGCCTTTTGTTTTGTTCAGTGGGAGGCAAGTTGCGTTGAGCATTTGATGAGTCATCGCTTTCTGCTGCTTGGTTGTTGATAGTTTGATAATTTTGCTCTACAGGCAGTATTGATAATTTAACGATAGGACGTTTTATTATGCCGTTTTTCGTTTTGACAGTTACCACCCTTACGTATCCGTCCTTTCCCGGATGGACCTCTAAGATTCGGCCCATTGGCCACTTCCCAGCCGGCAAATTCGCGTCATTTATGATAACTATATCTCCGACCTTGAAGTTTGGTTGAGGGCTACGCCATTTACCCTTGATGGATAACTGCGTGAGATATTCATTTCTCCATCGCCTCCAGATGTCGTTGAATATTTTTTGAGTATGATACCATCTACTTCTATGATCTTCTTCCGTTTCAATCACGTTTAGAGAAGGACCGCTTGCCAAAAAGTGCGAAGGTGTTAAACAATCTAGCTCATTCGGGTCTTCTGTGATTGGGCACAGGGGCCTACTGTTCAAACAGGCTTCTAGCTGAGCGAGTAACGTGGAGTACTCCTCAAATGTCAGTTTTTGATCGCCGACAACTCTCTTTAGGTGATGTTTCAGTTGTTTGACCTGACTCTCCCACAAACCTCCTGCTGACGGCCATGATGGTCCTTGGAAATGCCATTCGATATTCATATCTGCTATCTCGCTCATGAACTCTGTACCGAATGTTTCTTTGATCTGTTCGTATTCTTCTTTCAGTTTTCGGTCAGCGCCAATGAAACAGGATCCAAAATCGCTGTACAGGTGCCCAGGAGTCCCTCTTTTTGCTGATAGGCGTTTTAAGGCTGCAAGCATCGCTGATGTTGATAAATCCGAAACTAATTCGAGATGCACGGCTTTTGTCACCATACATACAAATACCGCAACATATCCTTTTGATGTTTTGGTGCCTCGACCTTTACTAGCTTTCACATAAAGATGGCCGGTGTAATCGACACCTGTATGATAAAACGGTCGAGCGGTGTTGATTCTTGGCTCCGGTAGGTCGCCCATTAGTTGTTGATGTTTTGATGGTGAGTGCTTTCTGCACTTAACACACAATCTTATTTGCTTTTTCACAACACGATAACCACCAATAATCCAGTACTTTTGTCTGATTACTCCTGTAGTCATTTTAGGTCCACCGTGGAATGTGAGTTTATGTGTTTGATCTATGATAAGTTCCGATAATCTGCACTTTTCTGGTATGATGATCGGGTGCTTCATATCGGGGTGCATGTTAGCGTGTTTCAATCTACCCCCTACCCTGAGGATACCTTCCTCGTCTAAAAAGGGCGTAAGACACAACAGTTTGCTTTTTCCGCTGATACTCTGGCCTGATTGTAATTTATCTATCTCCTTGCTATACTCAGCCTGCTGTGTGTGCTTTATTATTATGATTTTGCTGATTCTGAGTTCGCTGATGGACAGATAAGGTTTCCAAATTTGCTGTTTTTTGTGATGTTTGTTTGATAAATATTGCATGAAACGCTTCAACCATGCGATTGACCGTACAACTTTTTTCAGGGAGCTGAAATGCTTGATGACCTTATTGATGACGTCATTGTTGTCTTGCTGCGTCACGTTTACTTGTTTTATCTTTTTGATTTCTTGATCGGTTTGATATGTTTCCTTTTGAGCGGTTGTTTTTTCGAACTCTCGAAGCCATTCCGGCCCGCGCCACCAGAGGGCGTTGTTCTTGAGTTCTGTGGCTGATTGTCCTCGGCTAGCACAGTCTGCCGGATTATTTGCTGATGCCACATACCTCCATGAGTCTGATGGGATGATCTTCACCACTTTTGATACTCTGTTGGCCACGAAAGTTTTCCAACGTGCCGGCTCACCCTGTAGCCACCCTAGCACTATTTTACTATCGCACCATCCGTAAACTGATATTTTATAGTCTTCTGATAGACATTGTATGACTTTCTCCATAACAACTGATAGTAGAAGAGAGCCACATAGCTCTAATCTAGGTAATGATACCTTTTCTTCTTTGGTGCTGCTAGCAGGAACTAGTCTTGCCTTTCCAGTTACTTGGTTGATTGATACATGGTCTCCTCTCTTGATTTTACAGTAGATGACGCACGCATAAGCTTTCAGAGACGCGTCGCAGAAGCCGTGCAACTCAATCTCGTCGCCGTTAACAGTGCCAAGCCATCGTTGTATTTGATAATAGTTGATATTTATGATGTCCTCTCTAAGCACCATCCATTCTGTGGTTAAATCTTTTGGTAGTTGATCGTCCCATCCAATCTGTGACATGAATACTTGCTGGAACATAATTTTTAATTTTGTAGTTAGTGGGGAGAGCCATCCGATTGGGTCGAAGATCTTCGAAAGGTCTGATAGGAATGATCTCTTTGTCACCACTTCTGATGATATTTCAATTTTTGATTGGAATGTGAAACAGTCTTGAATGGGGTTCCAACTTAACCCTAAAGTTTTTGATGTTTCTGCTTGCTTAAAGTCAAATTCTGTTTGTTCTGATTCTGATGTGGTTGATATAGGTAAGTGATTTGATTTCCACTTGCGTAGGTGAAATCCTCCACTCTGGAGCACCGACATAAGGTTTTCTTTCAGTTCTTCAGCTTGTTCTGCTGTATGACAGCCATGCACGACATCATCCATGTAAAAGCAGGACTCAATGACATCTGCTGCAATGCTGTTTGGGTTGATTTCTTTTTCATCTGCCGCTAATCTCCGCAGTGTCATCATAGCAAGAAACGGTGATGAGCGGAGTCCATAGGTGACAGATCTTAGTTGATATTCCTGGAGTACATGCTCTGGTGAATCTCTCCATACGATCTTTTGAAGGTTCTGATCTTCTTCATGCACCCAGATTTGCCTATACATTTTTTCTATGTCGGCTGTGAACGCGATTTGATATTGCCTCCATTTAATGATAAGCGTTTGAAGGTCTTGTTGAAGATTGGGCCCGCATTCCATAAGGTCATTAAGGCTATGTCCTGTTGAGGTAGGTGCTGACCCATTAAATACTACTCTCGTCTTAGTAGTTGTTGATTCTTCGCGTGTGACACTATGATGCGGCAAAAAGAAGGTAGGTTTCATATTGCCGTCATATGTTGATAGTTTCATGTGACCGAGCGATAGGTACTCATGAATGAATGCTTTGTAATCAGATTCCATTTGTTTATTTTTACAGAATTTTCGCTCTAATTGACGGAATTGAGCAACAGCTTTATTTTTGGAGGTCCCGAGTTTGTCCTCGAAGTTTTCCTTCATTGGTATCCTCACTGAATACCTGCCGTCCTCTAATCTCCGTGTTGTTTTTTGATAAAAATTGATAACTTGCTCTTCTGATGATGATATTTGCGATTTGTCGGTGATATCTTCTATTTCCCAAAACCTTTTTATTTTCTCAATATCGCATAATGTTACGTTGCATTGTAATGTTTTAACATGACCGCACAAAATCCAACCCAGCTGTGTTTGTTGGGCTATAGGTACGTTCTCATGTTGCTTGCATATTCCTTCCAACAAAATGATAGAGTATATATCAGCGCCGAGCAGTAAATCGACTGGCCGACTTATATAAAACTGTGGATCAGCAAGTTTGATATTGTTTAAAAATGACCATTCTGGTTCATTAAATGAGACACTGGGTAAATTTTTGATAAGAGATTTCATGATAAGAACCTCGGTCTCGAATTGATAATTGTTGTCCATTGATGAGCAACAGATTTTGGTGATACCTTTACAAGTACTTTCCTTAGTACCTACTCCTGATATGATACCGTGGAATTTGCTTCTCGATAGTCTCAATGCCTGCGCTGCCTTTTCTGTGATTAAGGATGTTTGTGATCCTTGATCTATAAGTGCCCTTAATGTATGATATGTACCATCCGCTGATTTTACTTTTAGCATAGCTGTGGCCAACAGTACTTCGGGTGGAACATCACGTTGTAGTGACACGTGAGTATTTTTATTCCTATTTGGCTCAAACTTGATGTTCGATGATGTCGGTCGCGATGCTGTTTGGCCATATTGATGGCCTTGCGAAAATGCGTCATGTAAGATGGTGTTATGATCTGAATTGCATTTTTGACAGCGTTTTTCTGATATACACGGCTTTCCAAAGTGACAATACAGACAATTTTTGCATAACTCATGCTTATTGATGATGTTTAATTTTGATTTATTGTCCATTTCTAAGAATTGAGGGCAATAGAATAACGCGTGTTCGAATGTGTCGCAAATCGGGCATCTTTTTGCGAAGTTGTTGTTTTTATTGTAGACCGGACGTGCGCTACTTTTATTCAATGACGTAAATGATTGCTGGTAATTTTTGTTGAAATTTTTTGGCTTGATAAATGATATTTTAGATTTTTGTGGGGTGATATTTTCCTCGATCTTAGTTTTTCCGGAGGCTGACTCCATTTTCCTGAATTTGCCTTCCAGAAATGATAAAAATTCCGCAAGGGTGGGTAACTCAAACGGTTTTTGGAGAGAATCGATGTATGCCTCATTTGTACTCGCATCTAGCTTTTGCGACAAAATGTGGACTAGTAATGGGTCCCAAGTGGCAGTGTCGATTCCTAGATTTTTGACTGCGTTCAGGCACTCGATGGTGACGTCATGTAGTCGCTTGATCTGGTTGATAGAAGCTTGATTTTGCATTGATGGTAGATTTAACATGATATTGATATGAGCTGAGAAGATGAGCTTCCGGTTATTATATCTATTGTTAAGTATTTCCCAGCACGCTCCGTAGTTATCGCTGCTTACTTTGAGGTGTTGTATAAGGCGCTCCGCCTCACCTTTAACTTTAGATTTCAGGAACTGCATCTTCTGCGCATTAGAGAGCGATGAGTTGTTATGTATGGCCTCCATGAAGAGATCTTTGAATGAGGTCCATAAGTGATAATTTCCGTGGAATTGAGGAATGTCCAGAACTGGTGTAGACTTCTCACGATGCTGCGTGCTCCACATTTTCTTATTGATGGCTCTTTTCATCTCATTGTAACACTGCTCGTACTCAGAAAATGCTTCTTCATACTCCAGATTCTGGCCGTTCAATTCTCCATCCAACTCCCAATGAAGAGAATCAATAGCTCGCCACCTGATTTGCAGCGTTTTAAGACAATCTTCCAATTCCCATCTCTCTGATAAATCGTCTAAATTAATGCTTGATAATGTTCTGTTTAAAGCTCGAAAATTGCTATTTTGTTTGATAAGTTTCTCAGAGCATCTCTCTGGCTGCATCTGTTCTGAGGGATCGTCATCGGCGTCGTGTGAACTAGTGTTCACTTTGAATTTGACAGGTGCCGGGGTCAATGTTGAAGTGTCCCGAGGTACGGCTCCTGACTCTTTCATGTTCATGCTGTCAACAGGTACCGAATCCGTCGCCCGACCAGTTTCAGATGCTGCTGAGGCCGGCTGCTGCATCCTTGACGCCTCATCGACGTGCTCATGCTGTTGTGCTGTTCCCGTTCCCAATTTCAGGACGGGTGGTTTCATAAAAGGTGCTGATAATGATGATTTTGATTCCTTAATTTGATTCATGATATATTCGTAACGAACGCGTACTGCCTCAAAGACGTTGTTGACGAAATATTCGTGCGATTTGTCGTCAAATCCACATAATTTAATATGATTACTTTGAAATTCGCCCCAATAACTATTAAGCACATCTAATTTCCGCTTGAAATAATCAGTTTTTGATTTACGATCCTTGGGGTCTTTTTTAAAGTTGATATAGAGACTTTCCATAGCATCAATGATTTGCTGTTGCGTAGCTAGGATGTCTTCCATCTTGACTTCCATTTTTTAAGTTGAGAGCAAGCAAAAAAAAGGAAAGATCTTACTTGATAAAGCTGGCTGAAGATGATAGTTTGATGGTTCCCTGACTCCACAGGTCTCCAAATGATAAATCCTTGCACAACAATAGGTAAACCACTCGCGAAGCACAAATGCTAAGATTCACGACACTCGCGACTGATCCCGCCTGTTCCGAAGGCTCGAAGGACCAAAACGATGTTGGGGTTGATTGATGCCCACAACAACGGGGTTGATAGTTAATGATAATTGATAGTTTGATAGAGTGAGTGTCGAACCGCCGCGTGACGTATGATAATGAAAAGACGTCGTAATGTGTGAACGGTATATTGAACACTGAAATATGATTATGTAGGTACAATTGTCGCTAAGTCTAAGTAGGTCGCACGTTTAAGTAAATGCAAACTAATGCCTAGATGTTAACTCTAACAGATACAACGCGGTATTCGCGGAGGCGTTTGCTTATGTTCTACTCGCTATGCTTGTGCGAATAATAAGTATCTGTCTAACCACGACGTCACAAGTCCAGATAATTATTTACTCTATATAGACTGTAATAATTTATATGGTTATGCTATGTGCAGTTATCTACCTCACTCTAACTTTGAATTGATTGAGAACCCTCTGTTCCAAGTGTCAGATATTCTGTGTTTAAAAGATGATTCTGAAGTGGGTTACATTTTTGAGGTCGATTTAGAATACCCAGAAACTTTGCATAATTTACATAATGATTTGCCATTCTGCCCCCAAAAATTTGCGCCGCCCGGATCAAAAACCTGTAAATTAATACCGAACTTATATGACAAGTATAACTACACCATACATTACATTCATCTTAAAACATGCTTAAAACATGGGCTGAAACTGAAAAAAAATCATAGAGCTATAAAATTCAATCAAGGTCCTTATTTGAAACAGTATATAGATTTGAACACTGAATTACGACAAAAAGCTAAGTCACAATTTGAACAAGACTTTTTTAAGTTATTAAATAATAGTATTTTCGGAAAAACGTTAGAGGACACAGAAAAAAGACTAAATGTAAAGTTAGTAAACCAGTGGGCTGAAATTGGGAATAAAACTAAAAAACGGTTTTGCGCCGAACAACTTATAGCCAGACCCAATTTTCATAGCTCATCTATATTCACAGAAAACTTTGTGGCAATTCAATTAAGACCTGAAAAAATTACCCTCGATAAACCAATTTATATTGGCTTTTCAGTCCTAGAAATATCAAAAAGTCATATGTACGATTTCCACTACTCGATAATGAAACCTTTTTATGGAGATAATATAAAAATGTGCTATACGGACACTGACAGTTTTCTTTACTCAATACAAACACACGATGTTTATAAGGATATAAAACATCATTTTAAACAATATTTTGACACCAGCAATTACTCTGAAAACAACATTCATGGTATAACTAAACAAAATAAGAAAGTTCCAGGATTATTCAAAGATGAGTTAGGAGGGCAGCTTCTAGTTGAATTCGTAGGACTGAGGTCCAAATTATACTGCATCAAAACTGAAAATATGGAACTCAAAAAAGCTAAGGGCAAAAAAAAGTCGGTCGTAAAAAAAATTTGTTTTAGGGATTATAAAACAGTCCTAGATGACAGCAGCTTACTCAGAAAAAAAAATATGATTTTTAAATCCTTGAAACATGAGATATTTACTCAGTCACTTAATAAAGTGGCTCTTTCGTATAATGACGATAAACGCATTATACTTAATAATAAAATAGATACTATTTCGTGGGGCCATAAATCTTCTTTACTTTAATTGTATTTAAGTTACTGATTGTTTAGGTAGAAATAAGTAAATAATATAATTAAACGGACCGCTGTAGGGCAAAGCGATGTCTACAATCATATTAATTATCATAAAATGTAGGTAAAATAATGTTGCACATAAGTTTAGTAGTTTAATAACAATAGGTATTTGAAATGTATATTTAGCGCTTAAGTAAAAGTTATTATTTTTTGTATTAAGTACAATAAATGGCTTCAAAACTATATATAGTTTCATTTAATTTTTACCCAATCATCACACAATCACAGCGATGTCAATGTACAGCAGATGCAAGTTAGCATTTTCATGTTGTAGTTGCAACATTACGCTTGCGATCACGTTGTAGTGACGCGCACGCGCACGCTATGTCAGCGTTTTAAATCTCTGGTGAATGAACTTTATTAATAAAAGTAGGTCTTTATGTTTACTTATAAAGAGCTGACTAGAAAATATCGTAATGAATGTTACATCGCATAGGTATCTATGCACATTATTAATTACTAGCTGTTCCCGCGCGCTTCGCTTCGCCTTAAAAAGTTTTCCCGTGGGAATTCCGGGATAAAAAGTAGCCTATGTTCTTTCCCATGGTCTAGACCGTATGTATACCAAATTTCATTCAAATCCGTTCAGTAGTTTTGGCGTGAAAGAGTAACAGACAGACAGACAGACAGACAGACAGAAAGACAGACAGACACAGTTACTTTCGCATTTATAATATTAGTTAGGATTGTCACACTCTTTTCGTTATTAGAGCGTTAAGCCGGGTGCAGGACAGTTTACTCTCAAAGCCGATCCAATGTAAGTTGTTGTGTTTTTTTTTTCTAAGTTTTAAAAAAATTCCGAATGTACCTAGTTACATATAATAATATATTATAATATTTATTTTACAGATAATGAACTCTTCAGACATATGGCTCCAGAATGCTCAGTCATTTGAAGACTATGAAGACGTTGTGGAATTTCCGATTTCCACTGGACAAGATGGCAAGGAAAAAGTTAGAAAAAAGACACAAAAAAACAAAATGGAACAGCAAAAAAAACTACAAGCATCCTCCTCTTACGTTATCACGAAAGCGCCGAAAAGGGCCCTAAAAAGGATTGAAATAGAGATTTTTGATATCAGCGGGGGACAAACGTCATCGTCTTCGACCTCGGAAGATAGTGTGGTTAGTGCGCAGTATATAGTGTCAGAAGTAGTGGATGAAATATTGGATAAATCTGAAAAGTTGGTGAATGAAATTTGTAAAAAACTTAGCAGTGATTCATATTATAATCTTTAAAACTGTATGCTATGTGTATGAATGAATGAATGAATGAATGAATGAATGAATGAATGAATATACTTTATTGACAGAAAAAATATGTAAAGTATACATAAGTTGAACAATTAAATAAAGAATTTACATTGTTACCTAAACTAGGCTCATCACCTGTGCTTTAGATAACAAGCTCTTCCTTTATAACTTAATGGTAGGCACTACAAAGAGTATTACAGTGTAGAATGAGTTTATAATATATACATTCATTAGAGAAAGTAATTAAAAACAAAAACAAAAGTACTAATAATACAAGGACTTACAGTAAAAACGTCCACATAAATTAAATTAATAAAGACTTACATTACTAAATAATATTTATCTGTTTATCTAATTTTCCAAATCGAAAAATCAAAACAATTTCAAAACACCCAAACCATACCAAAAGTGACAAGATCAACCGCGGAGGGGGGAAGATAACAATTTTTCCGTTTCGTCATAATCGAGAGAAAATAACCATTTAATCAAAACAGATTTCGCCTCAAAGGAATTACATTTGTAGATGAAGTGTAGCTTATTTGCTAGGTTGTACAGGAAACCAGCTAAGTAACATTGGAATCTGTGCACAAAAAATGTTTTATAACTACAAGTGGAAAATATATTAGATAAGCGACGTGATGAACAAGGTTTATTGAGGGACAGTGGATTTAAGAAAACGCGTAATTTATGAGTTCTAAGAATAGTGTAAAGATGAATAACTTACGAACAGTTAGGACTCCACAATTTTGATAAAGCTCAGTAGTAGAGTACCGCTTTTTCCGAAATGTTGCTACTTTTAAAATTGCTCTTTGAGCACGCTCAAGCGGCAGAAGGTAGGTTTTGAAGGTCCCTCCCCAGGAAGCAATACAATAAATTAGAATAGACTGACACAGTGTAAAGTAGACTAGTTTAAGTAGTCTAGGATCAGCAATATGGCGGAGGGAGCTAAAAATGGACATCAATCTTCTAACTCGCATGGTGAGGTTTACAATGTGGTGTTTAAAAGTAAGATGAGAATCGATTAGTATGTATTGGTACTATATTTAATAAACTAACTACCTACTTAGTATTTCTATGTTTTATTTGAATATATTTTTGGAAAGGTTAAGTAAAAGAAAATTATTAAGTGTACACATTTATTTACGCCTCATATTAAATATAACTTAAATTAGGTAATTAAATTACAAAAAAAAAATTATTAAACTTCGATGCGTTATCTATACACCATTTTTTTACACATAAAACAGTCCTTAATGCACAATTATTATTTTTATGATCTAAACAACTAAAATCATTTTTATTATATTCTTTAAACAGCTCTTGCAAATTAGGACACCCCTTTTCTTCAACATTTAATACAACTGTAATGTTATCACAAAATTCTTTGATCCATTTAGTTTTTTCTAAACCTTTCACTAGCACCTGTTTATTTTTTAAGTATGTTTTGATTATTTTCTGGAACTGTAGATAATCTATATGCCCATCAGACCATCGATATCCAAAGTTACGTTCGATCCAGTTTACATGTTTCTTTTCAAAATCGGTTAAATATCTATACGGATACGGAGGTTTTATAAGAAATACTTGAGTGTTTTCAGCAGTAGCTAATGCAAGTTCTTTAATTATAAAGTTGTTTCTTTCATTTTTAAATCCCTGCACATCAATAATTAAAGTATTCGAATTCATGATATTTTTCTAACAATATTACTGAATGGTTTATATTCTATTAAACACTCATTCAGTATTAGACAATACGCAGATGTTTGGTCAGGTATTTCTGTTTCACTTTCGAATTCTAGTCGTACATTAACAACTGGCCCAGATTTCAGGTTATCGCTCTGTCTTGAACAGTCAATCACAAATAGAGGTGCATACTCTTTGAATTCTTTCACACTAAGCAAAGGTTCAGTTCGTCGTCCGTAAAAAGACTGTTGAAATCTTACGTATTGCTCGTATAATATAGCTATATTATTATTACTGAAACTCACATTCATGCTATCGTATGGAAAGTAAGAAGAATTCAGGTAAACTTTGATATCGCGCAAGTTACAATGGTCAAATTGTGACATGTCTTTAGATGCATTATTCTTACGATTGGTTTGTAATCCTACAATAACATATCTAGGTTTTTCAATCTGAGATGATGTTTTAATTGACCATGCGTGCTTTGTAGTACTAGGCAACAAAGGATATTCATACAAATCCCAATTCCTGAAAGCTACTTGAATGGCTCTGTCTTTTTCTAACAAGCGAAGCAGATTTATCTTTTCTACATCGGAAACTTTAACATGCGGAACACGCCATACAATTTTATGAATTACTACGTCTTCCACAATTTCTCCTGTACTTAATTGTAAAGCATTAAGGTTTGTATTACTACGGAGCAGAACAAGTTCATGTTTACAATTGATTATGACTTTTTTGTAGTCTTCTGCAAATCCTAATATGTTACTAAGAGGTATAGATGCAGAAAACTTCCCTGAGTGTATATTTTTAGTACCGTTAATATCCCAACCCCAAACCTTAGACATTTTGGATTCGCTCTCGTTCATAGATAACAATGATTTCATAGTAGTAGTTATACCTGCATTTTTAATTTTATCAATTTCAACTCCATTCAATTCATATCGTATATCTTGAAAAAAGAAGAGCAATGGATTATTTGTAAAATTAACACTAGTAGCCTTCTCCTTTGCTTCTTTCTTAAACACGTTGACAGCGCCTTCCAAATACAACGTGCTGGCTGATGGCAGTACGTACAAATCTTGTTGGTTAATCGGTATACGAATTTCATCGTTCCTATTGAAACTAGTCACGTAAGGTTTATATGAATGAATTTCAATTCCATCAATACTGTTATCATACACAGGTGCACTAGAAATATCTAATATACTCATTTTAATAATCCAATTAATTTGAGATATTCCTTATTTTTTGATGATATCTTCTTTATAGTCGGAGTTCTTTCCTTGGGAGTGATTGATATGTGACTAATGTTTTTAGGTTGTGGTGGTGAGCTTTTATTAAAATCAATCATTTTCTCTTCAAATGTAAATACAATTGCACTTCTTCGCCACGTAAGTTTATTAAGTTATTATTTATGTCCAGTATCCTTATATTTATACTACTGATATTGTTTTGATTAACAGGAAAATAAATAACGTTCTTTGGAATTTCTATTATTCTGTAACCTGGTGGAACGTTAGGTGCAAACTCATGAATAATGTGACTGCTTGTACCGTTTATATACGATCCACTTACTACGTCACATTCTATCCGCACCACAGTTGTCGAAAGAATGTTGACTGGATGCTGTGACTCATGTAATTTATTAGCTTCAAGAGTGTGTTCACCAAAACCTAGTAAGTTCCCAAGTCCATTTTCTTTCTCAAAATGAATATCTTTTGAGCTAATTAAATAGGTTTTTAAAGTATTATTATTGCAATATAGATTAAAAGTGCTATCATTTACTTTTTCTCTAAGATAATCTTTTATATCTTGCAATTCATATGCTCCTTCTGGTATTTCAATAACATCTTTGTCACCGTGGTAGAATTTATTGTTTCGATTATCAATGTTTGGAATTGAATTAAATGTGGACATGTATAATAGAGCACACTCATATTCACCCTCTAATTGCAACGGTGGCGAATAGTTTGTAGTTAAAAGTGACTCATTACCGGTAATTGATAGGGTGAACGACATTTTCTGAATGATGAAAATAAAAGATTACAATATGATTTTATACGTTTATTCCAGAAATCTTGTAAGTATTTTAAGCACAAATGTCCACAGTTTACAGTATCAAATGTTTGATATTTGGTGTAATTATAATACAGATCAGGATAATTAAGATATTTTAAAATTTCAGCTGGCGGTTTCAAATCTCCGAAGCTATCGAAGTATTCGCAATATTCTTTTAGTTTGATATAGGCTACCCAGTGTGTCCCTTCGTTAGCAGAATCATCCAAATTGACTACACCACATTCTATACTGCTTGGTCTGCTGGGCAGTGCGTCTTTCATATAAACTCTTCGAAAATATGGTATTTCTCGTGCGTGTTCTAAAATATCCACATTTGTAAGAGCACGCTTAGGCAGCCTCTTAACTAGTTTTTTGAAGACTTGATAAATAAACCATTCCCTTTCTTGTAAGGTTTAATATATAGACCTTTTCCCAACGAAATTGATTCCATTTTGTTATTGTGACGTCTAGATTCTGTAAGTTGTGTTGTGCTGTTTTGTATTCGTTATAAGTTTTTACTATTCCAGCAACACCTCCAGCTGGACTTCCTAGTGCTGAGAGCCCAGAAAAAATTGGTATAAGTGGTAGGATCCCTCCAGTTTTTGGTATAGGAATGATTCGTGGTACCTTAACGTTTTTATTGTTACCTATCAACTTTTTCGCAACTGAGTAAGCAAATTCAATAGCACTTTTGTTATTATTTAGTTTTTGTTTCTTGAGGTGACTTTTAATTTTTGAAACTATTGATCTAAAAGGTTTAACACCAGCACCGGATTTTAATTTCGTCTTCATGACTTTACTAACTAACCATGATGCAATTTTTTCACCTCTCTGCGTATCTTTAGCTTGAAGCCTTTTTTTCGCCATGTTTAACAATTGCAAGTCAGCTTTATGTCTATTTTCTAAATCTTTATATTTTGTATATGCAATATCGTGGTGCATACAAGCATCGTCTAGTTGGTTTACACCTTTATCTCCTCGTGCTAATCGTTTTTCTAGCTTTGTTCCAGGTCCACAATAGTTGTATCCTGGTAAATGTAACTCAAACGGTAAGTTGTTTATTAAACTGTTAACTAGTCCTCCACCTTGCATAACTTATATCGAACTAAGATCAAATTCTGAATTATTGCTTTTTTATCGATCCAACTATTTTCATTCAATCCTAACCATTTAACGAATAACTTATTTCCTTTTTTCCTAATGACTTTTTCTATTAGGTAAACATCATGATATTTGGTTTTTTGAAGTTCTTGCTCGTAAAAGCAGCCTAATATTGGTTGCTGTTTAAGATCTTCAATGGTGTACGTGACAGGAATAGTGTTATTCACCTTTTTTATAGTAAATATTTCAGTGGACCAGTTGGGAGTATACCCTTTGTGAAATAAACATTTGTACTTGCTTATTCTAACGTGGTCACCGATTTTAAACTTAGGCTTCTTGTTATTTCTTGCATTTGCTTGATGTTTATGAATATTAATCATTACGATATTTTCGTTCTCTTTATTGACATTTGCAGGTTTTTCTTGTATAACACGATGTTTTGTGTTATTGTAACCTTTAACAACATTTTGTAATGGATTACCTACCCATTTATAACTGCCTTGGAGATTAAAAGACTTAAACAATTTTGTTTTCAATGTTCGGATTAATCTCTCGACTATGGAAGCTTTCTTTACTGAATATGTGGAATAGTGGTTTATTTTGTAGGACTCCATTATATTTTTCAATATGTCATTATAGAATTCAGTTCCTTTATCTGTTTGTAAGTTATTTGGTCGCCTCTGACTCTTCTTTAAAACACTTTCAAATGCTAGAGATACTTCTGATTTAGTTTTAGTTTTAAGAGGTACAGTCCACGCATACTTTGAAAAACAATCTATTATAACCAAAATGTATTTAAAACCCTTGTTATAAGTTTGGTATGATATTAAATCAATTAAATCAGCTTGCCACAAATCATCAATACCCTTAAGCATAACAGAACGTCGTAGGAAATTTTTTCTTGCATTTTTATGAATTTCGTTTACTACTTGTTGCTTCATCTTTAGTCACTGATTTTATGATTTTATCTACTTCATGTTTGGTATAGACATCATTTATAAAGACATTCATCACCCTCTCTGTTTCTTTCAAAACTTCGCTCATTATAAATCTAACTTCATCTTTAGTGCACAAATCTTTTATGATCGTATCGACGTACTCCTTATTAACAGCTTCACTTAATTCTTGAGGAGCTTGTAAGCCTTTGAGGCGTGATGACTGAAGATCATAATACCCGTTTTCTTTTTTAAGCAAGGCATTATCAGCAATACCCAATAAATCAGAAAAACGTAGACGTTTATGAACATGGTGCCCAAATTTGTCAATATTCATTGTAATTATAGAATTATAATCAACTTAAGCGTAAGGAGGTGAAATAAGAAATACATTAAAGTTACAACGTTAGTTTATTTTATCTTAATTTAGTAAGCCATTTTCATTCAGTTCTTCTATGATTGACAATATTTCATTATCAAGACCAGTGTTACCAGCATCTCGCGACGCAATTAATAATTTCAACCTCTCTACTAACTCATTTGGATCATCCCAATACAGATAGTCGACATTTCTCTTCCATTTTTTCAGTATTGGCAATCCAGAACCTTGAACATAACTGTCCTGAGTTTTTTTATCATTAGCAAAGAGAGGTTTTATAAATTCCAAGTATTTTTTCCCCTTATTGCTTTTTATTGGTTTATTACGATCATAATCTCTCCTATGCACATTCGTCTCTAACAGCATTGACTTGTAGCTCATAATATCGTCCTTGGTTATAACTGATGAGTTAGGTATTCGTTTAGTTAATAATTCCATTAAACCAGGAGTTTTATCGTAGTTATGTTCTCCTACTAAAATTTTTCTATCACTGATAGTAACAGCTGCTGACCCTAGCATTAGCTTGCCTCGAACATGTCTGATCCCAAAAGGAATGTCTTTTATGTTTTCTGATGATAGTGACCATGAAGAACCATCCGGATGTATGCTGCTCATACTTGACTCGTCTTTACCATCATCTTCATCTTCGTATTCATTTTCCGAAATTGCATTATCTGATTCCACTGATGTATTAATGCTATTGGAAGGAGTCATAAAACTATCAGATCTTCTATTTTTAGGGTTCCGTAGCCAAAATGGCAAAAACGGAACCCTTATAGTTTCGTCATGTCCGTCTGTCCGTCTGTCCGTCTGTCCGTCTGTCACAGCCGATTTACTCGGAAACTATAAGTACTACAGTGATGAAATTTGATGGGAATATGTGTTGTATGAACCGCTACAAAAATATGACACTAAATAGTAAAAAAAAGAATTGGGGGTGGGGCCCCCCATACATGTAACTGAGGGATGAATTTTTTTTTTTCGATGTACATACCCGTGTGGGGTATCAATGGAAAGGTCTTTTAAAATGATATAAAGTTTTCTAAAAAACATTTTTCTTAAAGTGAACGGTTTTTGAGATATCAGCTCTCAAAGTCGTAAAAAGTATGTCCCCCCCCCTCTATTTTTATAACTACGGGGTATAAAATTCTAAAAAAAATAGAGGTGATGCATGCTAATTAACTCTTTCAACGATTTTTGGTTTGATCAAAGTATCTCTTATAGTTTTTGAGATAGGTTGATTTAACTGTAAACGGAACCCTTTGTGCGCGAGCCCGACTCGCACTTGGCCGGTTTTTTTTTTTAATGGTTTCATCCAAAGTACTCCAACCATTAGGTTCATCTATTTTCATTTCTTCATAAACATTATTTACTTCATTAGATATGTTTTTATGTTTAAGCTCATTAGTAATTTGGTTAAGAGGATTAAGAACTGGTTTAAAAATACTTTCTAGAGATTTTTCATTTTCAGATTCACAATTGCGCAGTTTTTTAAATTTTTTCTTTACAGCTTCAGCGGCGTTTACAATTTGTTTTAAATTTTTATCCATATTTTCCTTGCTTCTATAGTCAACAAGTTTACTGATGTGAATGCAAACTATCATCGACTTATGGTCTTATATAATATAATTCATTCAGGAAGTAAAAACGACAAATGTATCAAATTGCTTGCGATAGTAGCCTTTATTTTTTTCGCAATCTTTGTTTATGACTAAATAGCTGTAAGATTCACTCCATATTTTTGTACACATTTCTATAAATTTATGCCAACTCATGTCTGTATTAACATGTTCGTCATATACATGACGCAAATTAATATTATCTTGTTTGAAGAGTACTATGAGGTTTGCATTGTCTCTAATAAGTTGTTTAGGTATTTTGCTATATGTCTGGTTCAGATAAAAACTATCAATATTTTTATGTCTGCCCATTGCAAAGTAATCACGCATGTTATTTTGATTTTCACACGCAACATCATCAAATATTATTATAGAATTAGGTTTTGCTTCTTCTGTGCTAAGGACTTGCTGGTTTGCATGAAATTTTGTAAAAGATATGCTAGGTACTAATCTTAAAACCTTATCCAGAAAAATATATTTCGGTTGATGTAACGTCTTTGAATACACGTATACATTTTGATAGCGTAACCCATTTTCATGCAATAGAAGTCCAATCATAAGATTAGTTTTCCCGCAATTAGACGGTCCACAAATTACACATCTTATTGTATTTGGTAAAAGAGTCCCATGGCGAAATGTTTTGTTTGTAGAGTCCACAGTAGATAAATTATCAAAATGTAATGTACTTTTCTGTTTTAAAAATTTCATTTCTAGGTATAGGTAT
>NC_064009.1:11275000-11280000 GCF_932276165.1 Plutella xylostella
GCAGCGTCGGTCCAAGGTCCACCTCTCCTGGTCGAAGAAGCATTGGGGCAACGCACCGGAACAGTCGTAGCAGAGCGATCCTTGCAGTCCACTTCAAGCCGGTACGATCGAGCGTCAACTCTCCCGGTTGAAGCTGGATTGGGGACATCGCCACGCGCCTAACCATGCACTACTCTTCAAACCGGTACGATCGAGCGTCAACTCTCCCGGTTGAAGATGAAGTGGGGTTACGGCGAATGAAGACCGCAGACAGTCCTGAAAGGCGGACTAGCGGCAATCTGGCCTGGTGAACAAGACGTATCAGAAGCACTGAATAATATCGACCTACGGTCTCGGGGGGGAGTGATGTGGCGACATCTACATTGAATACGCGCAATCACAGAAGTCAAGATATAGATCCTGCAAAGAGATATCAAGGACGACCAACAGATGGCATGGAAGAGTGAAAGCAAAAATACCAAATCCTACATCGCGGTATCTAAGAATTACAGCTACTCAGTATATATACAGAATCCCGACATGTAACCGTCGGGCAGTTGCCCACCAAGCTAAACCGCCCAGCTTGGTCGGAGGATCCTCCCTTTTCAATGGAGGAGCGGCAACACCTTCGCTCCTCCATAGTATAAATGCACATTTACGCGTATCGAATCGCGTTTCTTTAATACAACATAATTTTATTTCCCTTCATCATGATACACACTCATTGATGTACCTATGTAATAGTGTGTTTATTATAATAATCCACTATATAGCCACACTTATACTGAAACGGTTATACGTGATTACCTACATACTTATGCGGATTGAAAAGTGTGTGATTACGCGTATCGAAGATTTGCCGTACAATAACTTTTTAAATAAAGAACATAGGCTACTTTTTATCCCGGAATTCCCACGGGAAAACTTTTTAAGGCGAAGCGAAGCTCGCGGCAACAGCTAGTACAATATATTTGAATGTAAATATAGACGCGCATTAAACGTGATTACGCGTATTGAAACGTATAAATGCACATTTACGCGCATCATGATATACAGTCATTATGCAATAACATTGAAATCATGTCATAGTATGTTATGTAAAATCGGTGAGCATTTCATTTGGAATGTTGTCAATTCACTATAGCCACTGAACGTGATGTATTACTTATACTGAAAAGGTTAAACGTGATTACGTGTAACGATTAAACGTGATTACGCGTATTGATAAGTTTTTTTTCAGGCTTCTGAAAAAAAAAAAAACCTGATTTTATTTATCTATTCATGATACACATTAATATTATGCAATAACATTGATATGTAAAATCTTTATACTCCACTATCAGAACTGATACTACACTTATGTAGCAGAGAGCGGAGCGCGCGACGTGCGAGTTGAAATTCAAATGTTGTGCGCTTCTGTAATCTGTGTGTGGTGTTTTTCGATGTTGTTATGTCGAGGCGCGCGTAAGTTTTTACAACTTCATACTGTGTCTCGTATCGTAAAGAGCGTCGTTGAAGCGCAAATATAATATAACTCTTTTGGGTTGTGTTGTGTGCGTTTTCTGATGTCTCTTTTGTGCGAGTGCTGTGTGTTTGGTGTTAGAAATTTTGCGCTCGATCTGCGATCATATACAAAACGAAAACACACAATATTATGTTACACGTTCAGTGCGCAATGACTCTCTGTATTGAGAGGATACTAATATACGCGCAGTATGAAAACAAAACACCCGACAAAATGTTTGGGGCTCTCAAGAAAGAGTGTGTCCAAGGTCTCTATCGCTCCGGGCGAAATCGATCATGTTCACGAGTATTGTCAACAGATATTAATATTTGAAGACTTGTCTCGGTCGAACGTTCATTATAAGGGCGTCTTTGTACGTCACAATGGCTGCGTGTATGTCGGCTGACAGTGCGGTATTAGTTTATCGCGTCATGCTGGACACGTATGTCTCAGAAACTCAACGCTGTGATGTTGTGATACGATGATTGCCAGCGGCGTCGTAGTGGGTCTCGACCCCTTGCGACGCTCGCGGGGCGCACGCACGCTCACACTGTCAACTCATTGGGAGAGTGTGTGTCGCCGCAAACGCATTTATTTGTGTTTACGCGACAGCTCCCTGGTTGATCCTGCCCGTAGTTATATGCTTGTCTCAAAGATTAAGCCATGCATGTCTCAGTGCAAGCCGTATTAAGGCGATACCGCGAATGGCTCAATATATCAGTTTTGGTTCCTTAGATCTTACTCAGTTACTTGGATAACTGTGGTAATTCTAGAGCTAATACATGCAATCAGAACTCTGACCAGTGATGGAATGAGTGCTTTTATTAGATCAAAACCAATCGACGGAGGGCCTCGCGTCCGAAGTCGTTCATTTTGATGAATCTGGATAACTTTTGCCGATCGCATGGTCCAGTACCGGCGACGCATCTTTCAAATGTCTGCCTTATCAACTTTCGATGGTAGTTTCTGCGACTACCATGGTTGTCACGGGTAACGGGGAATCAGGGTTCGATTCCGGAGAGGGAGCCTGAGAAACGGCTACCACATCCAAGGAAGGCAGCAGGCGCGCAAATTACCCACTCCCGGCACGGGGAGGTAGTGACGAAAAATAACGATACGGGACTCTTACGAGGCCTCGTAATCGGAATGAGTACACTTTAAATATTTTAACGAGGAACAATTGGAGGGCAAGTCTGGTGCCAGCAGCCGCGGTAATTCCAGCTCCAATAGCGTATACTAAAATTGTTGCGGTTAAAAAGCTCGTAGTTGCATTTGTGCGCCGCGCTGTCGGTGCACCGCATCCGCGGTGATACTGACACGTTTGCGGAGCATATCGTCGGTGAGCCGCCGGTCAAACGGCGGTTCAATATCAAAATCCTATCGCGGTGCTCTTCAGTGAGTGTCGAGATGGGCCGACAATTTTACTTTGAACAAATTAGAGTGCTCAAAGCGGGCTCAAAATGCTGCTTGAATATTTCGTGCATGGAATAATAGAATATGATCTCGGTTCTATTTTGTTGGTTTTCAGAACTCCGAGGTAATGATTAATAGGGATAACTGGGGGCATTCGTATTGCGACGTTAGAGGTGAAATTCTTGGATCGTCGCAAGACGAACATCAGCGAAAGCATTTGCCAAAGGTGTTTTCATCAATCAAGAACGAAAGTTAGAGGTTCGAAGGCGATTAGATACCGCCCTAGTTCTAACCGTAAATATGTCATCTAGCGATCCGCCGACGTTACTACAATGGCTCGGCGGGCAGCTTCCGGGAAACCAAAGATTTTGGACTCCGGGGGGAGTATGGTTGCAAAGCTGAAACTTAAAGGAATTGACGGAAGGGCACCACCAGGAGTGGAGCCTGCGGCTTAATTTGACTCAACACGGGAAATCTCACCAGGCCCGGACACCGGAAGGATTGACAGATTAACAGCTCTTTCTTGATTCGGTGGGTGGTGGTGCATGGCCGTTCTTAGTTGGTGGAGCGATTTGTCTGGTTAATTCCGGTAACGAACGAGACTCTAGCCTGCTAAATAGGCGTCGTCATTTAGGTGTGCGTGGCTTCGGTCGCGTAACTCACTGGCGACGTATTAAAATTCTTCTTAGAGGGACCGGCGGCTTCGAGCCGCACGAGATTGAGCAATAACAGGTCTGTGATGCCCTTAGATGTCCTGGGCCGCACGCGCGCTACACTGAAGGAATCAGCATGTTCTCCCTGGCCTAGAGGCCCGGGCAACCCGCTGAAACTCCTTCGTGCTGGGGATTGGGGTTTGCAATTATCCCCCATAAACGAGGAATTCCTAGTAAGCGCGAGTCATAAGCTCGCGTTGATTACGTCCCTGCCCTTTGTACACACCGCCCGTCGCTACTACCGATTGAATGATTTAGTGAGGTCTTCGGACCGACACGCGATGGCTTCACGGCCGTCGGCGTTGTTGGGAAGTTGACCAAACTTGATCATTTAGAGGAAGTAAAAGTCGTAACAAGGTTTCCGTAGGGGAACCTGCGGAAGGATCATTAACGTATATATTGTCTCTCTCTAGTAGATGACGACAACATATTATACATTAATAAGACATCCAAAAATTTCTTGCGCGCGCGCACTGAATGCCGCACTGTACATGTACATGTGCGTTGCGTTTTGTTGTGCGCGTTCGAGAACGTCGCGCCGTATCCACGTCAGCGTTGACAGGGTTGAAATCCGCACCCTCGAGCTGTCCGATTGGCGCGCGACGTAAAATAAAAACCACAAAATGCGGTGGATGAGTGACGCGCGCGCGAACGCTATGTCGACGACGCACAATGTACGTACACGTATACAACTCTGTTTGTATCATCGTTTTGTGTGTTATCGCTTGTGTGCGCGTGTCCGTATCATTCGATATATATAAATTTATTTTTATATTTACCTTTGTCAAAAAAATAACGAATAATGCCAAAATCATTACCCTGGACGGTGGATCACTTGGCTCGCGGGTCGATGAAGAACGCAGTTAACTGCGCGTCATAGTGTGAACTGCAGGACACATTTGAACATCGACATTTCGAACGCACATTGCGGTCCGTGGAGACACATCCAGGACCACTCCTGTCTGAGGGCCGGCTGCATAAAATACATAGCCACACTGCGTGAATTCGTTCACGCATTTGACGGTTCGATTCGACATAATATTATTATGTTGAATACGTCCGTTTAAAAATCGTGTCGACTGTGACACGCTCTTACAGCGTTGTGTGCGCGCGATTGCGTGTCCGTGGCGTCCGTTGCGTTATAATGTAACGCGGGCGACTCGTCGAAAGGTGAGCAAACTGCCCGCGTATATCATACAAACGTTCAATGGGTAACATACGTTTCACGGTGCACGATCAACGCGCGTTTTCGCACTGACGCTGTAACAATACAAAATTCTGTAGGCGGACTCGACGTCCGAAGCGTGCTTCGGCGCCGCCGCTAACGTGGTGGTGTCGTCGCGCGGACGGATATCGTGTCTGCCTCGAATTTATCACGTTGGCCTCAGATC
>NC_064009.1:11285000-11290000 GCF_932276165.1 Plutella xylostella
TTCCCTACATCATGATACACACTCATTTATATGTCTATTTATTTATTTTATTTATTTATTTACTTAGAGACAAACAGTCATACATAATTTCGATAAAGATTTAGATAAAGAGACGGCAAAAATATCTACATCAGATAACACATCGTTATAAAAATATGTCATAGGTAGTATGTTTACTATAATAATAATGCACTATTGTATAGCCACACTTATACTGAAACGGTTATACGTGATTACCTACATACTCATGCGGATTGAAAAGTGTTTTTGTTCACAATGTAATGTTGTGATATAAAAATTAGTAGCATTGATAAACGTGATTACGCGTATATAAACGTATAAATGTACATTTACGCGGATCGAATCGCGTTTCTTTTATACAACATAATTTTATTTCCCTTCATCATGATACACACTCATTGATATGTCTATTTATTTATTTATTTACTTAGAGACAAACAGTCATACATAATTTATCTGTAAACATAACTAGGTAGTATATTTTAGACCTATAGTCCCATAAATAAAGTAGTTATACAATAATAAGCTTAATATCGAAAAGTAAGTATTTAAGTAAGTTAGGCTTTAATTAGTTACATTCGGCATCGTATTAATATTAGTGGAAACAAGTTTTTTGTACTTAGATAAAGAGACGGCAAAAATATCTACATCAGATAACACATCGTTATAAAAATATGTCATAGGTAGTATGTTTATTATAATAATAATGCACTATTGTATAGCCACACTTATACTGAAACGGTTATACGTGATTACCTACATACTTATGCGGATTGAAAAGTGTGTGATTACGCGTATCAATAGCGACGCGCATTAAACGTGATTACGCGTATTGAAACGTATAAATGCACATTTTCGCGTATCGAATCGCGTTTCTTTTATACAACATAATTTTATTTTCCTACATCATGATACACACTCATTGATATAATATGTCATAATATGTTTATTATAATAATGCACTATTGTATACCCACACTTATACTGAAACGGTTATACGTGATTACCTACATACTTATGCGGATTGAAAAGTGTGTGATTACGCGTATCAATAGCGACGCGAATTAAACGTGATTACGCGTATTGAAACGTATAAATGCACACTTTCGCGTATCGAATCGCGTTTCTTTTATACAACAGAATTTTATTTTCCTACATCATGATACACACTCATTGATATAATATGTCATAATATGTTTATTATAATAATGCACTATTGTATAGCCACACTTATACTGAAACGGTTATACGTGATTACCTACATACTTATGCGGATTGAAAAGTGTGTGATTACGCGTATCAATAGCGACGCGCATTAAACGTGATTACGCGTATTGAAACGTATAAATGCACATTTTCGCGTATCGAATCGCGTTTCTTTAATACAACATAATTTTATTTCCCTACATCATGATACACACTCATTGATATAATATATGTCATAGTATGTTTATTATAATAATGCACTATTGTATAGCCACACTTATACTGAAACGGTAATACGTGATTACCTACATACTTATGCGGATTGATAAGTGTGTGATTACGCGTATCAAACGCGACGCGCATTAAACGTGATTACGCGTATTGAAACGTATAAATGCACATTTACGCGTATCGAATCGCGTTTCTTTAATTAAACATAATTTTATTTCCCTTCATCATGATACACACTCATTGATGTATGTAATAGTGTGTTTATTATAATAATCCACTATATAGCCACACTTATACTGAAACGGTTATACGTGATTACCTACATACTTATGCGGATTGAAAAGTGTGTGATTACGCGTATCGAAGATTTGCCGTACAATAACTTTTTAAATAAAGAACATAGGCTACTTTTTATCCCGGAATTCCCACGGGAAAACTTTTTAAGGCGAAGCGAAGCTCGCGGCAACAGCTAGTACAATATATTTGAATGTAAATATAGACGCGCATTAAACGTGATTACGCGTATTGAAACGTATAAATGCACATTTACGCGCATCATGATATACCTACAGTCATTATGCAATAACATTGAAATCATGTCATAGTATGTTATGTAAAATCGGTGAGCATTTCATTTGGAATGTTGTCAATTCACTATAGCCACTGAACGTGATGTATTACTTATACTGAAAATGTTAAACGTGATTACGTGTAACGATTAAACGTGATTACGCGTATTGATAAGTTTTTTTTCAGGCTTCTGAAAAAAAAAAAACCTGATTTTATTTATCTATTCATGATACACATTAATATTATGCAATAACATTGATATGTAAAATCTTTATACTCCACTATCAGAACTGATACTACACTTGTGTAGCAGAGAGCGGAGCGCGCGACGTGCGAGTTGAAATTCAAATGTTGTGCGCTTCTGTAATCTGTGTGTGGTGTTTTTCGATGTTGTTATGTCGAGGCGCGCGTAAGTTTTTACAACTTCATACTGTGTCTCGTATCGTAAAGAGCGTCGTTGAAGCGCAAATATAATATAACTCTTTTGGGTTGTGTTGTGTGCGTTTTCTGATGTCTCTTTTGTGCGAGTGCTGTGTGTTTGGTGTTAGAAATTTTGCGCTCGATCTGCGATCATATACAAAACGAAAACACCACAATATTATGTTACACGTTCAGTGCGCAATGACTCTCTGTATTGAGAGGATACTAATATACGCGCAGTATGAAAACAAAACACCCGACAAAATGTTTGGGGCTCTCAAGAAAGAGTGTGTCCAAGGTCTCTATCGCTCCGGGCGAAATCGATCATGTTCACGAGTATTGTCAACAGATATTAATATTTGAAGACTTGTCTCGGTCGAACGTTCATTATAAGGGCGTCTTTGTACGTCACAATGGCTGCGTGTATGTCGGCTGACAGTGCGGTATTAGTTTATCGCGTCATGCTGGACACGTATGTCTCAGAAACTCAACGCTGTGATGTTGTGATACGATGATTGCCAGCGGCGTCGTAGTGGGTCTCGACCCCTTGCGACGCTCGCGGGGCGCACGCACGCTCACACTGTCAACTCATTGGGAGAGTGTGTGTCGCCGCAAACGCATTTATTTGTGTTTACGCGACAGCTCCCTGGTTGATCCTGCCAGTAGTTATATGCTTGTCTCAAAGATTAAGCCATGCATGTCTCAGTGCAAGCCGTATTAAGGCGATACCGCGAATGGCTCAATATATCAGTTTTGGTTCCTTAGATCTTACTCAGTTACTTGGATAACTGTGGTAATTCTAGAGCTAATACATGCAATCAGAACTCTGACCAGTGATGGAATGAGTGCTTTTATTAGATCAAAACCAATCGACGGAGGGCCTCGCGTCCGAAGTCGTTCATTTTGATGAATCTGGATAACTTTTGCCGATCGCATGGTCCAGTACCGGCGACGCATCTTTCAAATGTCTGCCTTATCAACTTTCGATGGTAGTTTCTGCGACTACCATGGTTGTCACGGGTAACGGGGAATCAGGGTTCGATTCCGGAGAGGGAGCCTGAGAAACGGCTACCACATCCAAGGAAGGCAGCAGGCGCGCAAATTACCCACTCCCGGCACGGGGAGGTAGTGACGAAAAATAACGATACGGGACTCTTACGAGGCCTCGTAATCGGAATGAGTACACTTTAAATATTTTAACGAGGAACAATTGGAGGGCAAGTCTGGTGCCAGCAGCCGCGGTAATTCCAGCTCCAATAGCGTATACTAAAATTGTTGCGGTTAAAAAGCTCGTAGTTGCATTTGTGCGCCGCGCTGTCGGTGCACCGCATCCGCGGTGATACTGACACGTTTGCGGAGCATATCGTCGGTGAGCCGCCGGTCAAACGGCGGTTCAATATCAAAATCCTATCGCGGTGCTCTTCAGTGAGTGTCGAGATGGGCCGACAATTTTACTTTGAACAAATTAGAGTGCTCAAAGCGGGCTCAAAATGCTGCTTGAATATTTCGTGCATGGAATAATAGAATATGATCTCGGTTCTATTTTGTTGGTTTTCAGAACTCCGAGGTAATGATTAATAGGGATAACTGGGGGCATTCGTATTGCGACGTTAGAGGTGAAATTCTTGGATCGTCGCAAGACGAACATCAGCGAAAGCATTTGCCAAAGGTGTTTTCATCAATCAAGAACGAAAGTTAGAGGTTCGAAGGCGATTAGATACCGCCCTAGTTCTAACCGTAAATATGTCATCTAGCGATCCGCCGACGTTACTACAATGGCTCGGCGGGCAGCTTCCGGGAAACCAAAGATTTTGGACTCCGGGGGGAGTATGGTTGCAAAGCTGAAACTTAAAGGAATTGACGGAAGGGCACCACCAGGAGTGGAGCCTGCGGCTTAATTTGACTCAACACGGGAAATCTCACCAGGCCCGGACACCGGAAGGATTGACAGATTAACAGCTCTTTCTTGATTCGGTGGGTGGTGGTGCATGGCCGTTCTTAGTTGGTGGAGCGATTTGTCTGGTTAATTCCGGTAACGAACGAGACTCTAGCCTGCTAAATAGGCGTCGTCATTTAGGTGTGCGTGGCTTCGGTCGCGCAACTCACTGGCGACGTATTAAAATTCTTCTTAGAGGGACCGGCGGCTTCGAGCCGCACGAGATTGAGCAATAACAGGTCTGTGATGCCCTTAGATGTCCTGGGCCGCACGCGCGCTACACTGAAGGAATCAGCATGTTCTCCCTGGCCTAGAGGCCCGGGCAACCCGCTGAAACTCCTTCGTGCTGGGGATTGGGGTTTGCAATTATCCCCCATAAACGAGGAATTCCTAGTAAGCGCGAGTCATAAGCTCGCGTTGATTACGTCCCTGCCCTTTGTACACACCGCCCGTCGCTACTACCGATTGAATGATTTAGTGAGGTCTTCGGACCGACACGCGATGGCTTCACGGCCGTCGGCGTTGTTGGGAAGTTGACCAAACTTGATCATTTAGAGGAAGTAAAAGTCGTAACAAGGTTTCCGTAGGGGAACCTGCGGAAGGATCATTAACGTAT
>NC_064009.1:11297500-11300000 GCF_932276165.1 Plutella xylostella
TACTGAAACGGTTATACGCGATTACCTACATACTTATGCGGATTGATAAGTGTGTGATTACGCGTATCAAACGCGACGCGCATTAAACGTGATTACGCGTATTGAAACGTATAAATGCACATTTACGCGTATCGAATCGCGTTTCTTTAATACAACATAATTTTATTTCCCTTCATCATGATACACACTCATTGATGTATGTAATAGTGTGTTTATTATAATAATCCACTATATAGCCACACTTATACTGAAACGGTTATACGTGATTACCTACATACTTATGCGGATTGAAAAGTGTGTGATTACGCGTATCGAAGATTTGCCGTACAATAACTTTTTAAATAAAGAACATAGGCTACTTTTTATCCCGGAATTCCCACGGGAAAACTTTTTAAGGCGAAGCGAAGCTCGCGGCAACAGCTAGTACAATATATTTGAATGTAAATATAGACGCGCATTAAACGTGATTACGCGTATTGAAACGTATAAATGCACATTTACGCGCATCATGATATACCTACAGTCATTATGCAATAACATTGAAATCATGTCATAGTATGTTATGTAAAATCGGTGAGCATTTCATTTGGAATGTTGTCAATTCACTATAGCCACTGAACGTGATGTATTACTTATACTGAAAATGTTAAACGTGATTACGTGTAACGATTAAACGTGATTACGCGTATTGATAAGTTTTTTTTCAGGCTTCTGAAAAAAAAAAAACCTGATTTTATTTATCTATTCATGATACACATTAATATTATGCAATAACATTGATATGTAAAATCTTTATACTCCACTATCAGAACTGATACTACACTTGTGTAGCAGAGAGCGGAGCGCGCGACGTGCGAGTTGAAATTCAAATGTTGTGCGCTTCTGTAATCTGTGTGTGGTGTTTTTCGATGTTGTTATGTCGAGGCGCGCGTAAGTTTTTACAACTTCATACTGTGTCTCGTATCGTAAAGAGCGTCGTTGAAGCGCAAATATAATATAACTCTTTTGGGTTGTGTTGTGTGCGTTTTCTGATGTCTCTTTTGTGCGAGTGCTGTGTGTTTGGTGTTAGAAATTTTGCGCTCGATCTGCGATCATATACAAAACGAAAACACCACAATATTATGTTACACGTTCAGTGCGCAATGACTCTCTGTATTGAGAGGATACTAATATACGCGCAGTATGAAAACAAAACACCCGACAAAATGTTTGGGGCTCTCAAGAAAGAGTGTGTCCAAGGTCTCTATCGCTCCGGGCGAAATCGATCATGTTCACGAGTATTGTCAACAGATATTAATATTTGAAGACTTGTCTCGGTCGAACGTTCATTATAAGGGCGTCTTTGTACGTCACAATGGCTGCGTGTATGTCGGCTGACAGTGCGGTATTAGTTTATCGCGTCATGCTGGACACGTATGTCTCAGAAACTCAACGCTGTGATGTTGTGATACGATGATTGCCAGCGGCGTCGTAGTGGGTCTCGACCCCTTGCGACGCTCGCGGGGCGCACGCACGCTCACACTGTCAACTCATTGGGAGAGTGTGTGTCGCCGCAAACGCATTTATTTGTGTTTACGCGACAGCTCCCTGGTTGATCCTGCCAGTAGTTATATGCTTGTCTCAAAGATTAAGCCATGCATGTCTCAGTGCAAGCCGTATTAAGGCGATACCGCGAATGGCTCAATATATCAGTTTTGGTTCCTTAGATCTTACTCAGTTACTTGGATAACTGTGGTAATTCTAGAGCTAATACATGCAATCAGAACTCTGACCAGTGATGGAATGAGTGCTTTTATTAGATCAAAACCAATCGACGGAGGGCCTCGCGTCCGAAGTCGTTCATTTTGATGAATCTGGATAACTTTTGCCGATCGCATGGTCCAGTACCGGCGACGCATCTTTCAAATGTCTGCCTTATCAACTTTCGATGGTAGTTTCTGCGACTACCATGGTTGTCACGGGTAACGGGGAATCAGGGTTCGATTCCGGAGAGGGAGCCTGAGAAACGGCTACCACATCCAAGGAAGGCAGCAGGCGCGCAAATTACCCACTCCCGGCACGGGGAGGTAGTGACGAAAAATAACGATACGGGACTCTTACGAGGCCTCGTAATCGGAATGAGTACACTTTAAATATTTTAACGAGGAACAATTGGAGGGCAAGTCTGGTGCCAGCAGCCGCGGTAATTCCAGCTCCAATAGCGTATACTAAAATTGTTGCGGTTAAAAAGCTCGTAGTTGCATTTGTGCGCCGCGCTGTCGGTGCACCGCATCCGCGGTGATACTGACACGTTTGCGGAGCATATCGTCGGTGAGCCGCCGGTCAAACGGCGGTTCAATATCAAAATCCTATCGCGGTGCTCTTCAGTGAGTGTCGAGATGGGCCGACAATTTTACTTTGAACAAATTAGAGTGCTCAAAGCGGGCTCAAAATGCTGCTTGAATATTTCGTGCATGGAATAATAGAATATGATCTCGGTTCTATTTTGTTGGTTTTCAGA
>NC_064009.1:11307500-11312500 GCF_932276165.1 Plutella xylostella
CCTATAGTCCCATAAATAAAGTAGTTATACAATAATAAGCTTAATATCGAAAAGTAAGTATTTAAGTAAGTTAGGCTTTAATTAGTTACATTCGGCATCGTATTAATATTAGTGGAAACAAGTTTTTTGTACTTAGATAAAGAGACGGCAAAAATATCTACATCAGATAACACATCGTTATAAAAATATGTCATAGGTAGTATGTTTATTATAATAATAATGCACTATTGTATAGCCACACTTATACTGAAACGGTTATACGTGATTACCTACATACTTATGCGGATTGAAAAGTGTGTGATTACGCGTATCAATAGCGACGCGCATTAAACGTGATTACGCGTATTGAAACGTATAAATGCACATTTTCGCGTATCGAATCGCGTTTCTTTTATACAACATAATTTTATTTTCCTACATCATGATACACACTCATTGATATAATATGTCATAATATGTTTATTATAATAATGCACTATTGTATAGCCACACTTATACTGAAACGGTTATACGTGATTACCTACATACTTATGCGGATTGAAAAGTGTGTGATTACGCGTATCAATAGCGACGCGAATTAAACGTGATTACGCGTATTGAAACGTATAAATGCACACTTTCGCGTATCGAATCGCGTTTCTTTTATACAACAGAATTTTATTTTCCTACATCATGATACACACTCATTGATATAATATGTCATAATATGTTTATTATAATAATGCACTATTGTATAGCCACACTTATACTGAAACGGTTATACGTGATTACCTACATACTTATGCGGATTGAAAAGTGTGTGATTACGCGTATCAATAGCGACGCGCATTAAACGTGATTACGCGTATTGAAACGTATAAATGCACATTTTCGCGTATCGAATCGCGTTTCTTTAATACAACATAATTTTATTTCCCTACATCATGATACACACTCATTGATATAATATATGTCATAGTATGTTTATTATAATAATGCACTATTGTATAGCCACACTTATACTGAAACGGTAATACGTGATTACCTACATACTTATGCGGATTGATAAGTGTGTGATTACGCGTATCAAACGCGACGCGCATTAAACGTGATTACGCGTATTGAAACGTATAAATGCACATTTACGCGTATCGAATCGCGTTTCTTTAATACAACATAATTTTATTTCCCTTCATCATGATACACACTCATTGATGTATGTAATAGTGTGTTTATTATAATAATCCACTATATAGCCACACTTATACTGAAACGGTTATACGTGATTACCTACATACTTATGCGGATTGAAAAGTGTGTGATTACGCGTATCGAAGATTTGCCGTACAATAACTTTTTAAATAAAGAACATAGGCTACTTTTTATCCCGGAATTCCCACGGGAAAACTTTTTAAGGCGAAGCGAAGCTCGCGGCAACAGCTAGTACAATATATTTGAATGTAAATATAGACGCGCATTAAACGTGATTACGCGTATTGAAACGTATAAATGCACATTTACGCGCATCATGATATACCTACAGTCATTATGCAATAACATTGAAATCATGTCATAGTATGTTATGTAAAATCGGTGAGCATTTCATTTGGAATGTTGTCAATTCACTATAGCCACTGAACGTGATGTATTACTTATACTGAAAATGTTAAACGTGATTACGTGTAACGATTAAACGTGATTACGCGTATTGATAAGTTTTTTTTCAGGCTTCTGAAAAAAAAAAAACCTGATTTTATTTATCTATTCATGATACACATTAATATTATGCAATAACATTGATATGTAAAATCTTTATACTCCACTATCAGAACTGATACTACACTTGTGTAGCAGAGAGCGGAGCGCGCGACGTGCGAGTTGAAATTCAAATGTTGTGCGCTTCTGTAATCTGTGTGTGGTGTTTTTCGATGTTGTTATGTCGAGGCGCGCGTAAGTTTTTACAACTTCATACTGTGTCTCGTATCGTAAAGAGCGTCGTTGAAGCGCAAATATAATATAACTCTTTTGGGTTGTGTTGTGTGCGTTTTCTGATGTCTCTTTTGTGCGAGTGCTGTGTGTTTGGTGTTAGAAATTTTGCGCTCGATCTGCGATCATATACAAAACGAAAACACCACAATATTATGTTACACGTTCAGTGCGCAATGACTCTCTGTATTGAGAGGATACTAATATACGCGCAGTATGAAAACAAAACACCCGACAAAATGTTTGGGGCTCTCAAGAAAGAGTGTGTCCAAGGTCTCTATCGCTCCGGGCGAAATCGATCATGTTCACGAGTATTGTCAACAGATATTAATATTTGAAGACTTGTCTCGGTCGAACGTTCATTATAAGGGCGTCTTTGTACGTCACAATGGCTGCGTGTATGTCGGCTGACAGTGCGGTATTAGTTTATCGCGTCATGCTGGACACGTATGTCTCAGAAACTCAACGCTGTGATGTTGTGATACGATGATTGCCAGCGGCGTCGTAGTGGGTCTCGACCCCTTGCGACGCTCGCGGGGCGCACGCACGCTCACACTGTCAACTCATTGGGAGAGTGTGTGTCGCCGCAAACGCATTTATTTGTGTTTACGCGACAGCTCCCTGGTTGATCCTGCCAGTAGTTATATGCTTGTCTCAAAGATTAAGCCATGCATGTCTCAGTGCAAGCCGTATTAAGGCGATACCGCGAATGGCTCAATATATCAGTTTTGGTTCCTTAGATCTTACTCAGTTACTTGGATAACTGTGGTAATTCTAGAGCTAATACATGCAATCAGAACTCTGACCAGTGATGGAATGAGTGCTTTTATTAGATCAAAACCAATCGACGGAGGGCCTCGCGTCCGAAGTCGTTCATTTTGATGAATCTGGATAACTTTTGCCGATCGCATGGTCCAGTACCGGCGACGCATCTTTCAAATGTCTGCCTTATCAACTTTCGATGGTAGTTTCTGCGACTACCATGGTTGTCACGGGTAACGGGGAATCAGGGTTCGATTCCGGAGAGGGAGCCTGAGAAACGGCTACCACATCCAAGGAAGGCAGCAGGCGCGCAAATTACCCACTCCCGGCACGGGGAGGTAGTGACGAAAAATAACGATACGGGACTCTTACGAGGCCTCGTAATCGGAATGAGTACACTTTAAATATTTTAACGAGGAACAATTGGAGGGCAAGTCTGGTGCCAGCAGCCGCGGTAATTCCAGCTCCAATAGCGTATACTAAAATTGTTGCGGTTAAAAAGCTCGTAGTTGCATTTGTGCGCCGCGCTGTCGGTGCACCGCATCCGCGGTGATACTGACACGTTTGCGGAGCATATCGTCGGTGAGCCGCCGGTCAAACGGCGGTTCAATATCAAAATCCTATCGCGGTGCTCTTCAGTGAGTGTCGAGATGGGCCGACAATTTTACTTTGAACAAATTAGAGTGCTCAAAGCGGGCTCAAAATGCTGCTTGAATATTTCGTGCATGGAATAATAGAATATGATCTCGGTTCTATTTTGTTGGTTTTCAGAACTCCGAGGTAATGATTAATAGGGATAACTGGGGGCATTCGTATTGCGACGTTAGAGGTGAAATTCTTGGATCGTCGCAAGACGAACATCAGCGAAAGCATTTGCCAAAGGTGTTTTCATCAATCAAGAACGAAAGTTAGAGGTTCGAAGGCGATTAGATACCGCCCTAGTTCTAACCGTAAATATGTCATCTAGCGATCCGCCGACGTTACTACAATGGCTCGGCGGGCAGCTTCCGGGAAACCAAAGATTTTGGACTCCGGGGGGAGTATGGTTGCAAAGCTGAAACTTAAAGGAATTGACGGAAGGGCACCACCAGGAGTGGAGCCTGCGGCTTAATTTGACTCAACACGGGAAATCTCACCAGGCCCGGACACCGGAAGGATTGACAGATTAACAGCTCTTTCTTGATTCGGTGGGTGGTGGTGCATGGCCGTTCTTAGTTGGTGGAGCGATTTGTCTGGTTAATTCCGGTAACGAACGAGACTCTAGCCTGCTAAATAGGCGTCGTCATTTAGGTGTGCGTGGCTTCGGTCGCGCAACTCACTGGCGACGTATTAAAATTCTTCTTAGAGGGACCGGCGGCTTCGAGCCGCACGAGATTGAGCAATAACAGGTCTGTGATGCCCTTAGATGTCCTGGGCCGCACGCGCGCTACACTGAAGGAATCAGCATGTTCTCCCTGGCCTAGAGGCCCGGGCAACCCGCTGAAACTCCTTCGTGCTGGGGATTGGGGTTTGCAATTATCCCCCATAAACGAGGAATTCCTAGTAAGCGCGAGTCATAAGCTCGCGTTGATTACGTCCCTGCCCTTTGTACACACCGCCCGTCGCTACTACCGATTGAATGATTTAGTGAGGTCTTCGGACCGACACGCGATGGCTTCACGGCCGTCGGCGTTGTTGGGAAGTTGACCAAACTTGATCATTTAGAGGAAGTAAAAGTCGTAACAAGGTTTCCGTAGGGGAACCTGCGGAAGGATCATTAACGTATATATTGTCTCTCTCTAGTAGATGACGACAACATATTATACATTAATAAGACATCCAAAAATTTCTTGCGCGCGCGCACTGAATGCCGCACTGTACATGTACATGTGCGTTGCGTTTTGTTGTGCGCGTTCGAGAACGTCGCGCCGTATCCACGTCAGCGTTGACAGGGTTGAAATCCGCACCCTCGAGCTGTCCGATTGGCGCGCGACGTAAAATAAAAACCACAAAATGCGGTGGATGAGTGACGCGCGCGCGAACGCTATGTCGACGACGCACAATGTACGTACACGTATACAACTCTGTTTGTATCATCGTTTTGTGTGTTATCGCTTGTGTGTGAGTGCGCGTGTCCGTATCATTCGATATATATAAATTTATTTTTATATTTACCTTTGTCAAAAAAATAACGAATAATGCCAAAATCATTACCCTGGACGGTGGATCACTTGGCTCGCGGGTCGATGAAGAACGCAGTTAACTGCGCGTCATAGTGTGAACTGCAGGACACA
>NC_064009.1:11317500-11325000 GCF_932276165.1 Plutella xylostella
GCAGCGGTCTATACGCGTAAACACGTTTAGCCGATACGCGAAAACACGTCTAACAGCTAATTTCGCGAAGCTTAAACAAACAATTTATTCAGACGACATTTCGCGCTTTTCTATCATTTCATATTATCGGTACGATACGAGAGCTAGACAACACATATTCATTCGATAAACGCGTTTACGGGGATCGGCGAGCGACGCGGGGCAGCGGTCTATACGCGTAAACACGTTTAGCCGATACGCGAAAACACGTTTAACAGCTAAATTTCGCGAAGCTTACACAAACAATTTATTGTGACGACATTTCGCGCTATTCTATCATTTCATATTATCGGTACGATACGAGAGCTAGACAACACATATTCATTCGAATCGGTAACATTTCCCTTCATTACATTTGAATGAAAATATAGACGTGATTACGCGTATTGAAACCTATAAATGCACATTTACGCGTATCATATCGCGTTTCTTTTATACAACATAATTTTATTTCCCTACATCATGATACACACTCATTTATATGTGTATTTATTTTATTTTTTTTATTTATTTACTTAGAGACAAACAGTCATACATAATTTCGATAAAGATTTAGATAAAGAGACGGCAAAAATATCTACATCAGATAACACATCGTTATAAAAATATGTCATAGGTAGTATGTTTACTATAATAATAATGCACTATTGTATAGCCACACTTATACTGAAACGGTTATACGTGATTACCTACATACTCATGCGGATTGAAAAGTGTTTTTGTTCACAATGTAATGTTGTGATATAAAAATTAGTAGCATTGATAAACGTGATTACGCGTATATAAACGTATAAATGTACATTTACGCGGATCGAATCGCGTTTCTTTTATACAACATAATTTTATTTCCCTTCATCATGATACACACTCATTGATATGTCTATTTATTTATTTATTTACTTAGAGACAAACAGTCATACATAATTTATCTGTAAACATAACTAGGTAGTATATTTTAGACCTATAGTCCCATAAATAAAGTAGTTATACAATAATAAGCTTAATATCGAAAAGTAAGTATTTAAGTAAGTTAGGCTTTAATTAGTTACATTCGGCATCGTATTAATATTAGTGGAAACAAGTTTTTTGTACTTAGATAAAGAGACGGCAAAAATATCTACATCAGATAACACATCGTTATAAAAATATGTCATAGGTAGTATGTTTATTATAATAATAATGCACTATTGTATAGCCACACTTATACTGAAACGGTTATACGTGATTACCTACATACTTATGCGGATTGAAAAGTGTGTGATTACGCGTATCAATAGCGACGCGCATTAAACGTGATTACGCGTATTGAAACGTATAAATGCACATTTTCGCGTATCGAATCGCGTTTCTTTTATACAACATAATTTTATTTTCCTACATCATGATACACACTCATTGATATAATATGTCATAATATGTTTATTATAATAATGCACTATTGTATAGCCACACTTATACTGAAACGGTTATACGTGATTACCTACATACTTATGCGGATTGAAAAGTGTGTGATTACGCGTATCAATAGCGACGCGAATTAAACGTGATTACGCGTATTGAAACGTATAAATGCACACTTTCGCGTATCGAATCGCGTTTCTTTTATACAACAGAATTTTATTTTCCTACATCATGATACACACTCATTGATATAATATGTCATAATATGTTTATTATAATAATGCACTATTGTATAGCCACACTTATACTGAAACGGTTATACGTGATTACCTACATACTTATGCGGATTGAAAAGTGTGTGATTACGCGTATCAATAGCGACGCGCATTAAACGTGATTACGCGTATTGAAACGTATAAATGCACATTTTCGCGTATCGAATCGCGTTTCTTTAATACAACATAATTTTATTTCCCTACATCATGATACACACTCATTGATATAATATATGTCATAGTATGTTTATTATAATAATGCACTATTGTATAGCCACACTTATACTGAAACGGTTATACGCGATTACCTACATACTTATGCGGATTGATAAGTGTGTGATTACGCGTATCAAACGCGACGCGCATTAAACGTGATTACGCGTATTGAAACGTATAAATGCACATTTACGCGTATCGAATCGCGTTTCTTTAATACAACATAATTTTATTTCCCTTCATCATGATACACACTCATTGATGTATGTAATAGTGTGTTTATTATAATAATCCACTATATAGCCACACTTATACTGAAACGGTTATACGTGATTACCTACATACTTATGCGGATTGAAAAGTGTGTGATTACGCGTATCGAAGATTTGCCGTACAATAACTTTTTAAATAAAGAACATAGGCTACTTTTTATCCCGGAATTCCCACGGGAAAACTTTTTAAGGCGAAGCGAAGCTCGCGGCAACAGCTAGTACAATATATTTGAATGTAAATATAGACGCGCATTAAACGTGATTACGCGTATTGAAACGTATAAATGCACATTTACGCGCATCATGATATACCTACAGTCATTATGCAATAACATTGAAATCATGTCATAGTATGTTATGTAAAATCGGTGAGCATTTCATTTGGAATGTTGTCAATTCACTATAGCCACTGAACGTGATGTATTACTTATACTGAAAATGTTAAACGTGATTACGTGTAACGATTAAACGTGATTACGCGTATTGATAAGTTTTTTTTCAGGCTTCTGAAAAAAAAAAAACCTGATTTTATTTATCTATTCATGATACACATTAATATTATGCAATAACATTGATATGTAAAATCTTTATACTCCACTATCAGAACTGATACTACACTTGTGTAGCAGAGAGCGGAGCGCGCGACGTGCGAGTTGAAATTCAAATGTTGTGCGCTTCTGTAATCTGTGTGTGGTGTTTTTCGATGTTGTTATGTCGAGGCGCGCGTAAGTTTTTACAACTTCATACTGTGTCTCGTATCGTAAAGAGCGTCGTTGAAGCGCAAATATAATATAACTCTTTTGGGTTGTGTTGTGTGCGTTTTCTGATGTCTCTTTTGTGCGAGTGCTGTGTGTTTGGTGTTAGAAATTTTGCGCTCGATCTGCGATCATATACAAAACGAAAACACCACAATATTATGTTACACGTTCAGTGCGCAATGACTCTCTGTATTGAGAGGATACTAATATACGCGCAGTATGAAAACAAAACACCCGACAAAATGTTTGGGGCTCTCAAGAAAGAGTGTGTCCAAGGTCTCTATCGCTCCGGGCGAAATCGATCATGTTCACGAGTATTGTCAACAGATATTAATATTTGAAGACTTGTCTCGGTCGAACGTTCATTATAAGGGCGTCTTTGTACGTCACAATGGCTGCGTGTATGTCGGCTGACAGTGCGGTATTAGTTTATCGCGTCATGCTGGACACGTATGTCTCAGAAACTCAACGCTGTGATGTTGTGATACGATGATTGCCAGCGGCGTCGTAGTGGGTCTCGACCCCTTGCGACGCTCGCGGGGCGCACGCACGCTCACACTGTCAACTCATTGGGAGAGTGTGTGTCGCCGCAAACGCATTTATTTGTGTTTACGCGACAGCTCCCTGGTTGATCCTGCCAGTAGTTATATGCTTGTCTCAAAGATTAAGCCATGCATGTCTCAGTGCAAGCCGTATTAAGGCGATACCGCGAATGGCTCAATATATCAGTTTTGGTTCCTTAGATCTTACTCAGTTACTTGGATAACTGTGGTAATTCTAGAGCTAATACATGCAATCAGAACTCTGACCAGTGATGGAATGAGTGCTTTTATTAGATCAAAACCAATCGACGGAGGGCCTCGCGTCCGAAGTCGTTCATTTTGATGAATCTGGATAACTTTTGCCGATCGCATGGTCCAGTACCGGCGACGCATCTTTCAAATGTCTGCCTTATCAACTTTCGATGGTAGTTTCTGCGACTACCATGGTTGTCACGGGTAACGGGGAATCAGGGTTCGATTCCGGAGAGGGAGCCTGAGAAACGGCTACCACATCCAAGGAAGGCAGCAGGCGCGCAAATTACCCACTCCCGGCACGGGGAGGTAGTGACGAAAAATAACGATACGGGACTCTTACGAGGCCTCGTAATCGGAATGAGTACACTTTAAATATTTTAACGAGGAACAATTGGAGGGCAAGTCTGGTGCCAGCAGCCGCGGTAATTCCAGCTCCAATAGCGTATACTAAAATTGTTGCGGTTAAAAAGCTCGTAGTTGCATTTGTGCGCCGCGCTGTCGGTGCACCGCATCCGCGGTGATACTGACACGTTTGCGGAGCATATCGTCGGTGAGCCGCCGGTCAAACGGCGGTTCAATATCAAAATCCTATCGCGGTGCTCTTCAGTGAGTGTCGAGATGGGCCGACAATTTTACTTTGAACAAATTAGAGTGCTCAAAGCGGGCTCAAAATGCTGCTTGAATATTTCGTGCATGGAATAATAGAATATGATCTCGGTTCTATTTTGTTGGTTTTCAGAACTCCGAGGTAATGATTAATAGGGATAACTGGGGGCATTCGTATTGCGACGTTAGAGGTGAAATTCTTGGATCGTCGCAAGACGAACATCAGCGAAAGCATTTGCCAAAGGTGTTTTCATCAATCAAGAACGAAAGTTAGAGGTTCGAAGGCGATTAGATACCGCCCTAGTTCTAACCGTAAATATGTCATCTAGCGATCCGCCGACGTTACTACAATGGCTCGGCGGGCAGCTTCCGGGAAACCAAAGATTTTGGACTCCGGGGGGAGTATGGTTGCAAAGCTGAAACTTAAAGGAATTGACGGAAGGGCACCACCAGGAGTGGAGCCTGCGGCTTAATTTGACTCAACACGGGAAATCTCACCAGGCCCGGACACCGGAAGGATTGACAGATTAACAGCTCTTTCTTGATTCGGTGGGTGGTGGTGCATGGCCGTTCTTAGTTGGTGGAGCGATTTGTCTGGTTAATTCCGGTAACGAACGAGACTCTAGCCTGCTAAATAGGCGTCGTCATTTAGGTGTGCGTGGCTTCGGTCGCGCAACTCACTGGCGACGTATTAAAATTCTTCTTAGAGGGACCGGCGGCTTCGAGCCGCACGAGATTGAGCAATAACAGGTCTGTGATGCCCTTAGATGTCCTGGGCCGCACGCGCGCTACACTGAAGGAATCAGCATGTTCTCCCTGGCCTAGAGGCCCGGGCAACCCGCTGAAACTCCTTCGTGCTGGGGATTGGGGTTTGCAATTATCCCCCATAAACGAGGAATTCCTAGTAAGCGCGAGTCATAAGCTCGCGTTGATTACGTCCCTGCCCTTTGTACACACCGCCCGTCGCTACTACCGATTGAATGATTTAGTGAGGTCTTCGGACCGACACGCGATGGCTTCACGGCCGTCGGCGTTGTTGGGAAGTTGACCAAACTTGATCATTTAGAGGAAGTAAAAGTCGTAACAAGGTTTCCGTAGGGGAACCTGCGGAAGGATCATTAACGTATATATTGTCTCTCTCTAGTAGATGACGACAACATATTATACATTAATAAGACATCCAAAAATTTCTTGCGCGCGCGCACTGAATGCCGCACTGTACATGTACATGTGCGTTGCGTTTTGTTGTGCGCGTTCGAGAACGTCGCGCCGTATCCACGTCAGCGTTGACAGGGTTGAAATCCGCACCCTCGAGCTGTCCGATTGGCGCGCGACGTAAAATAAAAACCACAAAATGCGGTGGATGAGTGACGCGCGCGCGAACGCTATGTCGACGACGCACAATGTACGTACACGTATACAACTCTGTTTGTATCATCGTTTTGTGTGTTATCGCTTGTGTGTGAGTGCGCGTGTCCGTATCATTCGATATATATAAATTTATTTTTATATTTACCTTTGTCAAAAAAATAACGAATAATGCCAAAATCATTACCCTGGACGGTGGATCACTTGGCTCGCGGGTCGATGAAGAACGCAGTTAACTGCGCGTCATAGTGTGAACTGCAGGACACATTTGAACATCGACATTTCGAACGCACATTGCGGTCCGTGGAGACACATCCAGGACCACTCCTGTCTGAGGGCCGGCTGCATAAAATACATAGCCACACTGCGTGAATTCGTTCACGCATTTGACGGTTCGATTCGACATAATATTATTATGTTGAATACGTCCGTTTAAAAATCGTGTCGACTGTGACACGCTCTTACAGCGTTGTGTGCGCGCGATTGCGTGTCCGTGGCGTCCGTTGCGTTATAATGTAACGCGGGCGACTCGTCGAAAGGTGAGCAAACTGCCCGCGTATATCATACAAACGTTCAATGGGTAACATACGTTTCACGGTGCACGATCAACGCGCGTTTTCGCACTGACGCTGTAACAATACAAAATTCTGTAGGCGGACTCGACGTCCGAAGCGTGCTTCGGCGCCGCCGCTAACGTGGTGGTGTCGTCGCGCGGACGGATATCGTGTCTGCCTCGAATTTATCACGTTGGCCTCAGATCAGGGAGGATCACCCGCCGAATTTAAGCATATTAGTAAGCGGAGGAAAAGAAACTAACCAGGATTTCCTTAGTAGCGGCGAGCGAACAGGAAAGAGCCCAGCACCGAATCCCGCGGTTGTAACGGCCGCGTGACATGTGGTGTTCGGGAGGTTCCGCTTTCTCGTCGTCGCGACTCCTGTCCAAGTTCGTCTTGAACGGGGCCGTTTTCCCGTAGAGGGTGCCAGGCCCGTAGCGACGGAGGGCGGCGGCGAGAGGGACTCTCCTCAGAGTCGGGTTGCTTGAGAGTGCAGCCCTAAGTGGGTGGTAAACTCCATCTAAGGCTAAATATTACCGCGAGACCGATAGCGAACAAGTACCGTGAGGGAAAGTTGAAAAGAACTTTGAAGAGAGAGTTCAAGAGTACGTGAAACCGTTCAGGGGTAAACCTGCGAAACTCGAATGAACGAACGGAGAGATTCATCGTCATTCCGCGGCGCGGCGTGCGCGCGTTCGATGTTCGTCACCTCGGTGACGGGCACGGCGCGTGTCGCCGGCGTCCGTGGACGGCGTGCACTTCTCTCTTAGTAAGACATCGCGACCCGTTCGATGTCGGCCTAAGCCCCGCTCGGGAGCCCTGCGGTCCCCGTGGCCGTAGGACCGTGGCGGACGCCGGCCGGCTGTCGGACGGTATGAGCGTGAAACGCGCACGCGCTTCGGCGCGTCCGGCTCGACGCAAGGCGATGTCGCTGCCGTACTACTGCCGTAAGTGCGGTAGTCGGTGCGGCGTTGTCTGTTGTCGCTGCCGTTGTCTCGGACCGTGCGCGTCTCGGTCGGCGATGATTCAGTTTCGGGCACTCGCAGGACCCGTCTTGAAACACGGACCAAGGAGTCTAGCATGTGTGCGAGTCATAGAGATTATAAAACTGAAAGGCGCAACGAAAGTGAAGGCGCGCGCTAGCCGCGTGCTCAGGGAGGATGGAGACCGATCTAGGTCGGCCTCTCGCACTCCCGAGGCGTCTCGTTTCCAAT
>NC_064009.1:11330000-11335000 GCF_932276165.1 Plutella xylostella
ACGGTTATACGTGATTACCTACATACTTATGCGGATTGAAAAGTGTGTGATTACGCGTATCAATAGCGACGCGAATTAAACGTGATTACGCGTATTGAAACGTATAAATGCACACTTTCGCGTATCGAATCGCGTTTCTTTTATACAACAGAATTTTATTTTCCTACATCATGATACACACTCATTGATATAATATGTCATAATATGTTTATTATAATAATGCACTATTGTATAGCCACACTTATACTGAAACGGTTATACGTGATTACCTACATACTTATGCGGATTGAAAAGTGTGTGATTACGCGTATCAATAGCGACGCGCATTAAACGTGATTACGCGTATTGAAACGTATAAATGCACATTTTCGCGTATCGAATCGCGTTTCTTTAATACAACATAATTTTATTTCCCTACATCATGATACACACTCATTGATATAATATATGTCATAGTATGTTTATTATAATAATGCACTATTGTATAGCCACACTTATACTGAAACGGTTATACGCGATTACCTACATACTTATGCGGATTGATAAGTGTGTGATTACGCGTATCAAACGCGACGCGCATTAAACGTGATTACGCGTATTGAAACGTATAAATGCACATTTACGCGTATCGAATCGCGTTTCTTTAATACAACATAATTTTATTTCCCTTCATCATGATACACACTCATTGATGTATGTAATAGTGTGTTTATTATAATAATCCACTATATAGCCACACTTATACTGAAACGGTTATACGTGATTACCTACATACTTATGCGGATTGAAAAGTGTGTGATTACGCGTATCGAAGATTTGCCGTACAATAACTTTTTAAATAAAGAACATAGGCTACTTTTTATCCCGGAATTCCCACGGGAAAACTTTTTAAGGCGAAGCGAAGCTCGCGGCAACAGCTAGTACAATATATTTGAATGTAAATATAGACGCGCATTAAACGTGATTACGCGTATTGAAACGTATAAATGCACATTTACGCGCATCATGATATACCTACAGTCATTATGCAATAACATTGAAATCATGTCATAGTATGTTATGTAAAATCGGTGAGCATTTCATTTGGAATGTTGTCAATTCACTATAGCCACTGAACGTGATGTATTACTTATACTGAAAATGTTAAACGTGATTACGTGTAACGATTAAACGTGATTACGCGTATTGATAAGTTTTTTTTCAGGCTTCTGAAAAAAAAAAAACCTGATTTTATTTATCTATTCATGATACACATTAATATTATGCAATAACATTGATATGTAAAATCTTTATACTCCACTATCAGAACTGATACTACACTTGTGTAGCAGAGAGCGGAGCGCGCGACGTGCGAGTTGAAATTCAAATGTTGTGCGCTTCTGTAATCTGTGTGTGGTGTTTTTCGATGTTGTTATGTCGAGGCGCGCGTAAGTTTTTACAACTTCATACTGTGTCTCGTATCGTAAAGAGCGTCGTTGAAGCGCAAATATAATATAACTCTTTTGGGTTGTGTTGTGTGCGTTTTCTGATGTCTCTTTTGTGCGAGTGCTGTGTGTTTGGTGTTAGAAATTTTGCGCTCGATCTGCGATCATATACAAAACGAAAACACCACAATATTATGTTACACGTTCAGTGCGCAATGACTCTCTGTATTGAGAGGATACTAATATACGCGCAGTATGAAAACAAAACACCCGACAAAATGTTTGGGGCTCTCAAGAAAGAGTGTGTCCAAGGTCTCTATCGCTCCGGGCGAAATCGATCATGTTCACGAGTATTGTCAACAGATATTAATATTTGAAGACTTGTCTCGGTCGAACGTTCATTATAAGGGCGTCTTTGTACGTCACAATGGCTGCGTGTATGTCGGCTGACAGTGCGGTATTAGTTTATCGCGTCATGCTGGACACGTATGTCTCAGAAACTCAACGCTGTGATGTTGTGATACGATGATTGCCAGCGGCGTCGTAGTGGGTCTCGACCCCTTGCGACGCTCGCGGGGCGCACGCACGCTCACACTGTCAACTCATTGGGAGAGTGTGTGTCGCCGCAAACGCATTTATTTGTGTTTACGCGACAGCTCCCTGGTTGATCCTGCCAGTAGTTATATGCTTGTCTCAAAGATTAAGCCATGCATGTCTCAGTGCAAGCCGTATTAAGGCGATACCGCGAATGGCTCAATATATCAGTTTTGGTTCCTTAGATCTTACTCAGTTACTTGGATAACTGTGGTAATTCTAGAGCTAATACATGCAATCAGAACTCTGACCAGTGATGGAATGAGTGCTTTTATTAGATCAAAACCAATCGACGGAGGGCCTCGCGTCCGAAGTCGTTCATTTTGATGAATCTGGATAACTTTTGCCGATCGCATGGTCCAGTACCGGCGACGCATCTTTCAAATGTCTGCCTTATCAACTTTCGATGGTAGTTTCTGCGACTACCATGGTTGTCACGGGTAACGGGGAATCAGGGTTCGATTCCGGAGAGGGAGCCTGAGAAACGGCTACCACATCCAAGGAAGGCAGCAGGCGCGCAAATTACCCACTCCCGGCACGGGGAGGTAGTGACGAAAAATAACGATACGGGACTCTTACGAGGCCTCGTAATCGGAATGAGTACACTTTAAATATTTTAACGAGGAACAATTGGAGGGCAAGTCTGGTGCCAGCAGCCGCGGTAATTCCAGCTCCAATAGCGTATACTAAAATTGTTGCGGTTAAAAAGCTCGTAGTTGCATTTGTGCGCCGCGCTGTCGGTGCACCGCATCCGCGGTGATACTGACACGTTTGCGGAGCATATCGTCGGTGAGCCGCCGGTCAAACGGCGGTTCAATATCAAAATCCTATCGCGGTGCTCTTCAGTGAGTGTCGAGATGGGCCGACAATTTTACTTTGAACAAATTAGAGTGCTCAAAGCGGGCTCAAAATGCTGCTTGAATATTTCGTGCATGGAATAATAGAATATGATCTCGGTTCTATTTTGTTGGTTTTCAGAACTCCGAGGTAATGATTAATAGGGATAACTGGGGGCATTCGTATTGCGACGTTAGAGGTGAAATTCTTGGATCGTCGCAAGACGAACATCAGCGAAAGCATTTGCCAAAGGTGTTTTCATCAATCAAGAACGAAAGTTAGAGGTTCGAAGGCGATTAGATACCGCCCTAGTTCTAACCGTAAATATGTCATCTAGCGATCCGCCGACGTTACTACAATGGCTCGGCGGGCAGCTTCCGGGAAACCAAAGATTTTGGACTCCGGGGGGAGTATGGTTGCAAAGCTGAAACTTAAAGGAATTGACGGAAGGGCACCACCAGGAGTGGAGCCTGCGGCTTAATTTGACTCAACACGGGAAATCTCACCAGGCCCGGACACCGGAAGGATTGACAGATTAACAGCTCTTTCTTGATTCGGTGGGTGGTGGTGCATGGCCGTTCTTAGTTGGTGGAGCGATTTGTCTGGTTAATTCCGGTAACGAACGAGACTCTAGCCTGCTAAATAGGCGTCGTCATTTAGGTGTGCGTGGCTTCGGTCGCGCAACTCACTGGCGACGTATTAAAATTCTTCTTAGAGGGACCGGCGGCTTCGAGCCGCACGAGATTGAGCAATAACAGGTCTGTGATGCCCTTAGATGTCCTGGGCCGCACGCGCGCTACACTGAAGGAATCAGCATGTTCTCCCTGGCCTAGAGGCCCGGGCAACCCGCTGAAACTCCTTCGTGCTGGGGATTGGGGTTTGCAATTATCCCCCATAAACGAGGAATTCCTAGTAAGCGCGAGTCATAAGCTCGCGTTGATTACGTCCCTGCCCTTTGTACACACCGCCCGTCGCTACTACCGATTGAATGATTTAGTGAGGTCTTCGGACCGACACGCGATGGCTTCACGGCCGTCGGCGTTGTTGGGAAGTTGACCAAACTTGATCATTTAGAGGAAGTAAAAGTCGTAACAAGGTTTCCGTAGGGGAACCTGCGGAAGGATCATTAACGTATATATTGTCTCTCTCTAGTAGATGACGACAACATATTATACATTAATAAGACATCCAAAAATTTCTTGCGCGCGCGCACTGAATGCCGCACTGTACATGTACATGTGCGTTGCGTTTTGTTGTGCGCGTTCGAGAACGTCGCGCCGTATCCACGTCAGCGTTGACAGGGTTGAAATCCGCACCCTCGAGCTGTCCGATTGGCGCGCGACGTAAAATAAAAACCACAAAATGCGGTGGATGAGTGACGCGCGCGCGAACGCTATGTCGACGACGCACAATGTACGTACACGTATACAACTCTGTTTGTATCATCGTTTTGTGTGTTATCGCTTGTGTGTGAGTGCGCGTGTCCGTATCATTCGATATATATAAATTTATTTTTATATTTACCTTTGTCAAAAAAATAACGAATAATGCCAAAATCATTACCCTGGACGGTGGATCACTTGGCTCGCGGGTCGATGAAGAACGCAGTTAACTGCGCGTCATAGTGTGAACTGCAGGACACATTTGAACATCGACATTTCGAACGCACATTGCGGTCCGTGGAGACACATCCAGGACCACTCCTGTCTGAGGGCCGGCTGCATAAAATACATAGCCACACTGCGTGAATTCGTTCACGCATTTGACGGTTCGATTCGACATAATATTATTATGTTGAATACGTCCGTTTAAAAATCGTGTCGACTGTGACACGCTCTTACAGCGTTGTGTGCGCGCGATTGCGTGTCCGTGGCGTCCGTTGCGTTATAATGTAACGCGGGCGACTCGTCGAAAGGTGAGCAAACTGCCCGCGTATATCATACAAACGTTCAATGGGTAACATACGTTTCACGGTGCACGATCAACGCGCGTTTTCGCACTGACGCTGTAACAATACAAAATTCTGTAGGCGGACTCGACGTCCGAAGCGTGCTTCGGCGCCGCCGCTAACGTGGTGGTGTCGTCGCGCGGACGGATATCGTGTCTGCCTCGAATTTATCACGTTGGCCTCAGATCAGGGAGGAT
>NC_064010.1:5992500-5994776 GCF_932276165.1 Plutella xylostella
TAGGTTAGGTTAGGTTAGGTTAGGTTAGGTTAGGTTAGGTTAGGTTAGGTTAGGTTAGGTTAGGTTAGGTTAGGTTAGGTTAGGTTAGGTTAGGTTAGGTTAGGTTAGGTTAGGTTAGGTTAGGTTAGGTTAGGTTAGGTTAGGTTAGGTTAGGTTAGGTTAGGTTAGGTTAGGTTAGGTTAGGTTAGGTTAGGTTAGGTTAGGTTAGGTTAGGTTAGGTTAGGTTAGGTTAGGTTAGGTTAGGTTAGGTTAGGTTAGGTTAGGTTAGGTTAGGTTAGGTTAGGTTAGGTTAGGTTAGGTTAGGTTAGGTTAGGTTAGGTTAGGTTAGGTTAGGTTAGGTTAGGTTAGGTTAGGTTAGGTTAGGTTAGGTTAGGTTAGGTTAGGTTAGGTTAGGTTAGGTTAGGTTAGGTTAGGTTAGGTTAGGTTAGGTTAGGTTAGGTTAGGTTAGGTTAGGTTAGGTTAGGTTAGGTTAGGTTAGGTTAGGTTAGGTTAGGTTAGGTTAGGTTAGGTTAGGTTAGGTTAGGTTAGGTTAGGTTAGGTTAGGTTAGGTTAGGTTAGGTTAGGTTAGGTTAGGTTAGGTTAGGTTAGGTTAGGTTAGGTTAGGTTAGGTTAGGTTAGGTTAGGTTAGGTTAGGTTAGGTTAGGTTAGGTTAGGTTAGGTTAGGTTAGGTTAGGTTAGGTTAGGTTAGGTTAGGTTAGGTTAGGTTAGGTTAGGTTAGGTTAGGTTAGGTTAGGTTAGGTTAGGTTAGGTTAGGTTAGGTTAGGTTAGGTTAGGTTAGGTTAGGTTAGGTTAGGTTAGGTTAGGTTAGGTTAGGTTAGGTTAGGTTAGGTTAGGTTAGGTTAGGTTAGGTTAGGTTAGGTTAGGTTAGGTTAGGTTAGGTTAGGTTAGGTTAGGTTAGGTTAGGTTAGGTTAGGTTAGGTTAGGTTAGGTTAGGTTAGGTTAGGTTAGGTTAGGTTAGGTTAGGTTAGGTTAGGTTAGGTTAGGTTAGGTTAGGTTAGGTTAGGTTAGGTTAGGTTAGGTTAGGTTAGGTTAGGTTAGGTTAGGTTAGGTTAGGTTAGGTTAGGTTAGGTTAGGTTAGGTTAGGTTAGGTTAGGTTAGGTTAGGTTAGGTTAGGTTAGGTTAGGTTAGGTTAGGTTAGGTTAGGTTAGGTTAGGTTAGGTTAGGTTAGGTTAGGTTAGGTTAGGTTAGGTTAGGTTAGGTTAGGTTAGGTTAGGTTAGGTTAGGTTAGGTTAGGTTAGGTTAGGTTAGGTTAGGTTAGGTTAGGTTAGGTTAGGTTAGGTTAGGTTAGGTTAGGTTAGGTTAGGTTAGGTTAGGTTAGGTTAGGTTAGGTTAGGTTAGGTTAGGTTAGGTTAGGTTAGGTTAGGTTAGGTTAGGTTAGGTTAGGTTAGGTTAGGTTAGGTTAGGTTAGGTTAGGTTAGGTTAGGTTAGGTTAGGTTAGGTTAGGTTAGGTTAGGTTAGGTTAGGTTAGGTTAGGTTAGGTTAGGTTAGGTTAGGTTAGGTTAGGTTAGGTTAGGTTAGGTTAGGTTAGGTTAGGTTAGGTTAGGTTAGGTTAGGTTAGGTTAGGTTAGGTTAGGTTAGGTTAGGTTAGGTTAGGTTAGGTTAGGTTAGGTTAGGTTAGGTTAGGTTAGGTTAGGTTAGGTTAGGTTAGGTTAGGTTAGGTTAGGTTAGGTTAGGTTAGGTTAGGTTAGGTTAGGTTAGGTTAGGTTAGGTTAGGTTAGGTTAGGTTAGGTTAGGTTAGGTTAGGTTAGGTTAGGTTAGGTTAGGTTAGGTTAGGTTAGGTTAGGTTAGGTTAGGTTAGGTTAGGTTAGGTTAGGTTAGGTTAGGTTAGGTTAGGTTAGGTTAGGTTAGGTTAGGTTAGGTTAGGTTAGGTTAGGTTAGGTTAGGTTAGGTTAGGTTAGGTTAGGTTAGGTTAGGTTAGGTTAGGTTAGGTTAGGTTAGGTTAGGTTAGGTTAGGTTAGGTTAGGTTAGGTTATGGTTAGGTTAGGTTAGGTTAGGTTAGGTTAGGTTAGGTTAGGTTAGGTTAGGTTAGGTTAGGTTAGGTTAGGTTAGGTTAGGTTAGGTTAGGTTAGGTTAGGTTAGGTTAGGTTAGGTTAGGTTAGGTTAGGTTAGGTTAGGTTAGGTTAGGTTAGGTTAGGTTAGGTTAGGTTAGGTTAGGTTAGGTTAGGTTAGGTTAGGTTAGGTTAGGTTAGGTTAGGTTAGGTTAGGTTAGGTTAGGTTAGGTTAGGTTAGGTTAGGTTAGGTTAGGTTAGGTTAGGTTAGGTTAGGTTAGGTTAGGT
>NC_064011.1:7500-12500 GCF_932276165.1 Plutella xylostella
CATTGATCCCGACAAGTCCGGCCAAACCTGACACTCCAAAATCAACGAACAAGACCGGCAAGTTGCAAAACAGTTTTTTATTTTCAAAAATTTTGACTTTTGGTAGAGACACAGACATTTCAAGAAATTAAGTTTTTTCAAAAATCAATAACTTGCCCAAGTGATCTATGACATATACTTCTGAAAACATTATTAAGTAGACCATAATTAACTGTATATTTGAGCAAAAAATTTTTTAAATCTGTTCTCTACTTTTTGAAATATTAATTTATTAAAATTGTAGGTATTACGTGGTACCCCCAATATTAAGTGTGGGAACTCAATTTTGACCTGACAAAACTTGTTGTATTTCACTTAGGGATACTACAATTTTTTAAATTTAATTTTTTATTTTTTCTGTGTTATTTATATATTTTTTGGATTTTATTGTTGTTTTTTGTATTTAATTAAGTATTTAATCATATTAAAATTATTTTGACAATTGTACTGAACGGGGCTCATCAAGCCCGACAGATTGAGCCCAATCTCGGGTGATTTTGGACCATAGAATCCAAAGTTAACAAAACGGCGGCCATTTTGGACGCCATTTTGAATTTCTTTGGATTCAAGTAACTCCTGACAGAATACTCGTATTGAGCTGCGGTTTTCTTTGTTATAGCTGATCCCTCATACTCTACAATATTTTATACTTTTTGACTCTACATAGAGCAACTTTTTTTATTTAGAGATTGCACAAGATTCGGATTGGTACCACTGACCCATACTTTCTGGTCAAAACCGCGTTGCTCTGGGACATCTGGATCCGGAGTTATAGGTATTTGAATTTTCTGGCGGCCATTTTGTCCGCCATATTGGAAATCTTAAAATCGCTTTATCTCCGGAACCCGTCATCCAATCTCGGCGCGGTTTTTGGGCCTACACTCGGGTGGGCCAGGGCTGCTTTACAGAATATAGACCCTGACTCTACATAGAGATTTTGATTTTTATTTTGAAATATATTTGTAAATTAAAAGTGTTAATTAAGTTTTCGGTTTTTATATGGATACAGAGCTTTATTGAGCCCTGATTAATTGACCTAGAGTCAGTATTACTCACTCCACAAGAGTTTTATTTAGATTTAATTTAATTATTTTGTTCTTCTCTGATTTGTCAACTATTATAAGTTGGCAAACGACCCGCTCTGGTAAAGAGAGTAAAGACTCTACATTATAATTTTATTGTTTGTCCATATTTTGATTGACGTGTTAAATACTGTTTATTATTATTCACTGTAATAAACTTTACTCTACATTTTATTGTTATTCATAAATTTTACAACTTATACAAACTTAATTGTACAAATTGACACGTTCCTAAAGAACGAGTCATGTTCGGACACCGTACGCCTGTACGTAAATCGAACAGCGCAGAAAAAAAAAGAAACAAATTCTCAGTCCCAAGAGGCCGGACAGATGCGGGCTTCACACGTGCGACGTAGCATTGGTGAGTGGGAGGCTGTAAACCCGAGCCAAAGCTCCTCAAACCCTTCCCCCCGAGCGGCGCTGGTTGCCGCGGCAGCTCCCTGCAAAGTTTTGTCACCACTGACACAGGGATTAACCGGTGAAGGAGCCGAAAAACTCTCGGCTGAAACAGCAATCCCGCCCAAGTACAAGAATAGGACCTCAGAGGCCCGGGCATGCCTCACAAGTGCTAAATTGCAGCTGGGAAAGGCGCGAAATCTCAGGACCGATATAAAAAACGAAGTAACACAGACGATAGAGCGCCTATACCAGCTCGTAAAAGACTCGGAAATAGATAAAGGAAGAGGAAAGGAGAGCGAAGCGATGAAGGAAAAAGATAGAGAGCCAATAGACAAAGAGGTGGAAAGCAAACCAACCCCACCGATAAATGACCTAAGCGGAAAAATTATCATGGCTTTAGAAACTCACACCGAAAAGCTAAGGTTGGCAAGCGAGAAAATTGACGAACTGAAAATCCAACTCGATGCAAGCCTCAAGCCCTCGTATGCAGAGGTATTGGGAGCCAGTTCGCCCAGAACCGCACCACCGGAGTCCAAGGCTACTCACTTTAACTTCAATAACGGACCTAGTCACTCTATCATCATTTCGTCTGATGAGGGTAACGATACGAGTGACCAAATCCTCACCAAAATAAGGGAGGCCATCCAACCAAGGGAAAATGGCTTCCAAATTCAAAAAGTGAGAAAGGCTAAAAACCAAAAAGTGGTTCTTAGCTGTCAGTCGAAGGAAGAAGCCCAGAAGGTCACAGAAAAAATTAAGACATGTGGCAAAGCATTACAAGTGGAGACAGCAGTAAACAAAAACCCGTTGGTAATCATCAAGAATGTTCTGAGCTACAACACTGACGACGATATCATTAACTCCCTTAAGTCTCAAAACAAACAAGTCACTTCGGACCTAAGCGAGGATGAGCTGAGAGCCACAGTACGATACCGACGAAGAGCAAGGAACCCACATGAGAACCACGTGGTGCTCCAGGTGTCCCCAAAGCTCTGGCAGAGGTTGACGACGGCTGGAAGGGTTCATATAGACCTGCAAACAAGACCGGTCATGGATCAGTCACCGCTAGTGCAGTGCACAAAGTGTCTGGCGTTTGGACATGGCCGAAAACTCTGTAAGGAACCAACTGACCTTTGCGGCCACTGCGGGGGCCCACACATGCGTGCTCAGTGCACTGTTTGGATCGCCGAAGAGCCCGCAACATGCAGAAACTGCCAGCTAGCCAAACTCAGCACAGACGACCACAATGCTTTCGACACCAACTGCCCGATTAGGAGAAAGTGGGATACCATAGCCCGATCAAGTGTTGCGTATTGCTAAGGGCGCCCCTGGCACTACACCGAACAGCTGTAAAAAATGGATTAGCGTCGTCCAAGCCAACCTGCAAAGGAAGAGGCTCGCTACTGACGAGCTAGTACTGGAAGCAGGTGCAAGAAAAATAGGGCTGGCGCTAATTCAGGAACCTTATATAGGGACAATCGGTGAGATGAAAAGCTACCCAGGAGTAAGAATCTTTCAGCATTCCGGCATAAGTACCAAAGCCAAAAAGTGCGCCATAGCAGTGTTTGACAATGACATCCGCGCTACCCTGTGTCCAACACTGACCACGGAGAATATGGTAGTGGTGAGACTGCAACTTGGAAAGACCGAAATATTGGCAGTGTCAGTATACTGGGAGGAAGACCAAGCAGTCGAACCATATTTAGATCAGTTAAGCGAGGTGGTGCGAAGTACAGGTGCTAAAAATATATTGGCAGGCGGTGACGTGAATGCGTGGAGCACATGGTGGGGAAGCGAGACCGAAAATATAAGAGGAAAAGAGGTGTCGGGAGTGCTGGAGGAGCTAGACCTCAACATTCTCAATAAAGGAGACAAGCCAACATTTGACACAATAAGGGGAGGCAAAATATACCAAAGTCGAGTTGACATCACCGTTTGTTCTGTTGAAATGCTTGCTCTTGTGGAAAACTGGAGAGTCGATCCAACAGTAACCACTGCAGACCATAATGCCATAACTTTTAAAATCAAAATTAACAAAGATTCGGACACTACAAACACAAAAAATAGCACTAGAAAATATAACACAAAAAAAGCAAATTGGAGTCAATTTCTTGAGAAAATGGCACAATTTCTACAGGAACAAAACATAAATAAAGACACAATAAATATGATCGGCACGACAGTGGAACTGGAAGAGCTAATTAACAAATACATCGATGTAACAACGATGTCATGCGACGAGGCCATTCCAAAAACCAAAATGGTGAGTAAAACACGCCTTCCCTGGTGGAATGACGAGCTACAGAACCTGAAAAGGGAAGTCTCTAAAAAGAAGAGGAGAATTAGATGTGCTGCTCCACGACGCCGGAACTGGGTGGTGAAGGAATACCTGGAACAAAAAGAAAAGTATGAATTAGCAGTGAGTAAGGCACAAACTGAAGGATGGAAAGAGTTTTGCGGGAAACAGGACGGCGAAAGTTTATGGGATGGCATATACAGGGTGATCGCAAAATCAAAAAGGAGACACGAAGACATGCCCATGGTAGAGGAGGGTAGAACTTTGAGTCCGGAGGAGTCAGTGAGGCTGCTGGCTAAAACCTTCTTTCCTGAAGACTGCACAAATGGGGACACAGCCGAACATGTGGCTACAAGGGAAGCAGCTGTGAAGTCTACTGAGATAAAACAAGACGACTCATGGGATCCACCTTTCACAGCTGACGAACTTAGATTTGCAGTGAGAAGCTTCAGCAGCAAAAAGGCGCCCGGCAGTGACGGTTTCACAGCTGATATCTGCAGTGCTGCCATCGCCGCTGACGAAGAAGCATTCCTAGCCATCACAAACAAGTGCCTTGAGATAGCGCATTTCCCGATTCCTTGGAAGGAAGCCGCAGTGGTGGTACTCAGGAAATCGGGAAAAGAGGTTTATACTGTCCCAAAAGCACATCGACCCATTGGGCTATTGTCGATGCTGGGAAAAATCCTTGAAAAAATGTTAGTTAGGAGGATAAGATGGCATGTGTCTCCAAAGATGAACTTACGGCAGTATGGTTTTGTCCCACAAAGAAGTACTGAGGACGCGTTGTATGATATCGTTGGGTACGTCGAATCAAAACTGAAGGACAAAAAGATCGTGGTACTAGTCTCACTTGACATTGAGGGGGCTTTTGACAGTGCATGGTGGCCTGCGGTAAAATGTCAGCTGGCCGAAAAGCGATGTCCTTGCAATCTCCGTAGATTAGTGGCGAGTTACCTGGAGGACAGGACAATTACAATGAAGTACTCAGGGGCAGAATGCAAAAGAAATACGACGAAAGGCTGCGTACAAGGCTCGATCGCAGGCCCCACATTCTGGAACCTGCTGCTTGACCCACTCCTCCAGGAACTAGAGGACAGTCAAATTCACTGCCAAGCGTTTGCTGACGATGTGGTGCTCATCTTCTCCGGAGACACAGCACTAGAATTAGAGAACCAGATCAATGT